>NC_136073.1:873430216-873712633 GCF_964261635.1 Lissotriton helveticus
ACGCGGCGGCGGCCGTGGGAACCGCCGTGGTGGCGGTCGGGGACAGCGGCGAGGTCAGACCACACCTCCCCCCGCAGCGTCCGCCTCTAAATCCTCCTAGTCCGTGCTTTCAGGCCCATGTGACGCCGGTGGGCGGCAGGGTTCGCCATCACCTCTCCCACTGGCGCACGATAACATCGGACAGGTGGGTGCTGCAGCTCGTCCGAAGGGGCTACTCCCTCCTCTTCGTGACCACTCCTCCAGCCATGCCACCGCAGAACCACCGTGTGTCGGGGGACCACTTGACACTTCTGCAGGAGGAAGTTACGGCCCTCTTGGCCAAGGGGGCCATCGAGCGCGTTCCTGGGCCAGAAGTAGGGTGTGGTTGCTATTCCCACTACTTTCTGGTACCCAAGAAGGACAAAGGGGGCCTGCGTCCTATCTTGGACCTAAGGGACGTCAACGGCTTCCTCCGGAAGGAGAAGTTCAAGATGTTGACATTGGCTCAGGTCTTGGCTGCTCTAGACCCACAAGACTGGATGGTGGCGTTGGACTTGCAGGATGCGTATTTTCACATCCCCGTCCTGCCGGCCCACCGGCGTTACCTGCGGTTCACGGTAGGCCAGGAGCAGTTTCAGTTTATCGTGCTCCCCTTCGGCCTTACCAGCGCCCCACGGGTGTTCACAAAGGTGATGGCGGTGGTCGCAGCCCATCTGCGCAGATCAGGGGTTTCAGTCTTCCCCTATCTAGACGACTGGTTGTTGAAGGCGGGCTCGCCCCAGACAGTCGTCCACCACCTTCAGATGACGGCAGACCTCCTGCATGGGCTGGAGTTTTCCATCAATGTGCCGAAATCACACCTGTGTCCCTCCCAAAAGCTCCTTTTCATCGGAGCGGTTCTCGCCTCGGCGCAGTTTCGGGTCTATCCACCGGAACGGCGGGTCCGGGATATACAGGCTTTGATTCCCATCTTCCAGCCGTTATCCCGGGTTTCGGTCAGGTTGACGCTGCGGCTGCTGGGGCTGATGGCTTCCTGCATCCTTCTGGTGCATCACGCCCGGTGGCGGATGCGGGCTCTGCAGTGGGACCTGAAGTTTCAGTGGGCCCAGCATCAGGGCAACTTGTCCGACCATGTCTTGACCTCGGAGGGCACTGCGAGACAACTGCAGTGGTGGCTTACGGACCGCGATTGGGTCAGCGGCAGATCCCTCTCCCTTCCCCAACCGGAGCACGTAGTTGTGACGGACGCGTCCCTCCAGGGCTGGGGAGGCCACTTGGGAGAGGCGGAGATCAGAGGCCTCTGGTCTCCGGCGGAGTCCCGGCTCCATATAAACCTGTTGGAGCTACGGGCGATTCGTCTGGCACTGAAGGCCTTCCTCCCCTTTGTCAACGGGAGTGTAGTGCAGGTGTTCACGGACAACACCACCGCCATGTGGTACTGCAACAAACAAGGCGGGGTGGGGTCGTGGACCCTTTGCCAGGAGGCCCTGCGTCTCTGGCAATGGCTGGAACGTCAGGGCGTGACTCTGACGGTTCAACACCTGGCAGGTTCTCTGAACGCCAGGGCGGACGAACTCAGCCGTCGGTGCTTGATGGATCACGAATGGCGTCTGAACTCGGACGTGGCGCAAGGCCTCTTTCTGCGATGGGGAGAGCCTTGGTTAGATCTATTCGCCACAGAAGAGAACGCGCAATGTCATCAGTTCTGCGCGTTGGAGTTTCCAAGACGGCACTCGCACGGCGACGCCTTTCGGCGCGAGTGGAGTTGCGGTCTGTTATACGCCTTTCCGCCTATACCACTTCTGCCCAGAGTGCTGAAGATCAGGCGCGACCGGGCCCAAGTCATCCTTGTGGCTCCGGACTGGGCTCGAAGATACTGGTATCCCGAGCTACTCAGCATGTCAGTCGGTCCCCCGATCCGCCTGCCCCTTCAGGAGGACCTTCTGTCGCAGCAGCAGGGGACGGTCCTCCACCCGAACCTGTCCAGCCTCCACCTCCATGCGTGGAGATTGAGCGGCGACAGTTGAGGCCATTCGACTTGCCTCCTGCAGTCTGTGATGTGATTCTGGCAGCCAGGCGTCCCTCCACGAAGTCGGTATACGCCTGCCGGTGGAACAGATTTGTGGCATGGTGCACAGCAAAGGCTGTGGATCCTCTTTCTGCCCCTCTTTCCGAGGTTCTCCTCTTTCTTCTTTCTCTTGCCCGGCAGGGCTCTGCTCTGGGCACTATCAAGGGCTACCTTTCTGCCCTTTCGGCCTTTCTGAGGCTGCCTGATAAACCTTCTTTGTTCAAGTCCCCTATTGTGACAAGATTCTTGAAGGGCATCACACACATGTATCCACCTGTTCCGTTTGTGATGCCTCAGTGGGACTTGAACCTGGTTCTGACCTTCTTGATGTGTGCTCCCTTCGAGCCACTTCATTCCTGTCCTCTCCGTCTCCTGACTTTAAAGACGGCCTTCCTGGTTGCCATCACCTCTGCCAGGAGAGTGAGTGAGCTCCAGGCTCTTTCTGTCAAACATCCTTTCATGTCCATTCATCCAGACAAGGTGGTTCTGAGAACTAGACCTTCTTTCCTGCCCAAAGTAGTCTCTGCTTTTCACATCGGGCAGTCCATCACCTTACCCTCCTTCTTCCCGCCTCCGCATCCTTCAATGGATGAAGAGCGGCTCCATCGTCTGGACCCAAAACGTGCGCTTTCATTTTATATGGATCGCACACGCCAGTTCCGGGTAGATGACCAACTGTTTGTTGGCTACGTGGGTGCGAAGATGGGACGGGCGGTACATAAACGGACCATCTCTCAGTGGGTCGTTCTGTGCATCAAAGCGTGCTACTCTTTGGCTCGGAAGGAGCCTCCTGTTGGGCTGAGGGCCCATTCCACTCGGGCCACGGTGGCTACTACTGCCCTGGGCCGGGGAGTCCCTTTGCAGGACATTTGCCAGGCGGCTACGTGGGCCTCGCTGCACACCTTTGCGAGGCACTACTGCCTGGACAGTCAAGTCCGGAGGGATGGCTTCTTTGGCCGTTCGGTCCTCCAGGACTTTCTGGTGTAGGATTGTATTGGTTCGCAGACCCACCACCGGGGTTGGTATTGCTGGGGTATCTATTCTACGGTAAGGAATCTAATACTAACCTGTTTCTTTCAGATGAAGTTACTTACCTTCGGTAACGATATATCTGTAAGAAACAGTAGTTAGTATTAGATTCCTTACCGCCCCGCCCATCCTCCCCGTTCTGCGAACTGATACCTAGGGTTAAGGACTTCCCTTTCAGGGCCCTAGTTTCAAATGGCACCAGTGTTGGTTCTCACATGGCTCTGCGTGTTCTGGCGCGGAAAAGCTATGTACAAAGAACTGACGTCAGCGCGCGGAGGCGGCGTCTATATACTCCAGCGACGTCATCACGGCGCACGACGACGGACGCGGAGCCGCAGGAGACGCCTGCAGACGACACCTACCGACGCGCAGGGGTACTGCTACGCAAAAGTTTCCGGATCCAGACTGACGCCTGGGGATATTTTAAGGTAAGGAATCTAATACTAACTACTGTTTCTTACAGATATATCATTACCGAAGGTAAGTAACTTGTTCCTTAAGACGTATAATCATGTCTAACTCTCACAGGCTCTCAGATCTTAAAGCAGACCTAACCCATGTGCTGGTTAGGTTCACGGTTCCCTACTATACCTTGCGACACTGTAGGAGATGTTACGAAAAATAGCGAATCTGAGATTGAAGATTTGTGAGGCATGGAGATGCAGTAAATATGAACTCAGAAAAGTCTTTCTTGAGCGTCATCATAGCACAGAGCCTGGGCAGGTTTTGTTCAGGACTTGAAATGCTGTTTTTAAGGCTGTGCTGGATTCACTGGTTACTGTTTTTGTCACCTTTTATTCTCTACACCTACTGCTTGCATATTTATTTTTGTAGCGTGTTCATGGCGTAAATAACGTTAGATATATATCCAAAGGAGAGTATGCAGTCAAATAAAACTCTGGTAGGCAGTTAAAACATTATATTTGTCTTAATGCAATTAAAATGTGATTAACAAAATTGTTCTGGTGTATACAAACGTTTTATGTAGTGTGTATTTAGTTAGCTTTCTTTGTACAAAAGATCCTGTACAAAATGTGATGCCTGTTAATATAATGGTGTTTTACAGAGCTAATCTCTTGTATTCCAGATGACGATAAAGGCAGCTGGCCTCCAGATGCCTTCGTCACCCCTGGTGAATAACATTTCTTCTACTTACTGTATACATTTCTTGTACATATTCGACATTGCGTCTCCCACGTGCGGGATTGGTTGTGTGGGTTGTAAGGTTTGCTGCCCTTTTTGTGGCGTGGGGTTGGAGGCTGCACCATTCTTCAACCAGTTAAAACGGTCTGCCTGCTTGGAATTAACGACCTTACTATCTATGAACGCCTGGGCTTTCATCAGTTTGTAGGTGGGTAGACCACAGATTGGGCACGCAGAATGGCCTGCTTTTCTTACTAGGTCAATCACTAAAACTCCCATCAAAAGGTCAAAGGATTTCATAATGCAATACCACAATGTCATTGGAAATCATTTGATAGTTTAAAGGAACCACTACCTAGTGAGGTCTTGAAGCGGATATTATCCTGTTAATTTTTGTGCTACCCCACCCTCTTAGTGAAAGGTATTGTAAGCACTTAATGGATAATAAGCCATGACATCTGTATGAACTCCATGTAGTAGACTACAGGATGTTACCCGTAAACCCGGTAGAGACCAGGGTAAGTATTGTATAGCATATAACAGTGTCTCAAATGGTATTGTTTGGTAGATAGTTTACAAAAAGGCACAATAAATTGCCATTAACAGGGGAAGGGGAGCAGGGAGACAAAAGATTAAGTAATTGCTTTTCATATATATTTAGTTATACGGTCAAAATAGACAAACACAAATGTGCAAAGTTACATTAAATGTAATTTAACCTGTATTATATTGTGCACAAGTGCTCGTGAGAAAGTGAACGCCGCTAGTGACACATGAAGGAGTATGCTCAGCCTCCACAGCACTGTAACCTAAATTTGTAACCTGGTCGTGATGATGGCATAATACTGTACAAAGGTCGAAACGCCGTCCACTCCCACAGCGTAATTTACAGCGCCTCCCTCATGATTGCCCAGAAGAATTAATCTGTTTCTAGTGTACCAAATATATGGGCATCACTAAGAGTACACTGCATGTATCACTTGTTTCTTTTGAGCCCTTCTTCCCGCATCACCAGCGCCGTTTACTTTCTCACGAGCACGTGTGCACAGTATATAATACAGGTTACATGACATTTAATGTAAATCAGTGCATTTATATTTCTCTATTTTGACCGTGTACCCAAATATATATGAAAAGCAATTCCTTAATCTTTTGTCTCCTGGTCTTTTGCCTCTCTGCTCCCCTTCCCCTGTTATTGACAATTTATTGTGCCTTTTTATAAACTATCTACCAAACAATACCCTTTGAGACAGTGTTATAATCTTTATGAACTCCGGCATTGCACTTGACTCGGAGTGTTGTGATGGATTATCAAAAGCAGGAAATAAGATTATATATAATCAAAATAACTGGTCTTTGAGGACTTTGTCAAACCGACATTTGGCGTTTGTCATTGAGTCTTAGGTGAATTCTTGTGCCGACTGGTCAAGCCATGTTAATTTAAATGCCAACAAAAGCTACCATGACAATTTGCATGGGTACAAAATCCTGCCCAGTTCGTCTCGACATTTTTAAAGAAAACTACATCACCCAGGGCCTCCAACCGCTGCAGTGGCTGGCCAGAGAGGAGAGCCTAATACTAAAAGTGGCATGCTTTACATAAGGTTGTCAGTCAATACTGTTTGTGACTTCGGAAATTCACAGTCAATTTTTACTACAATAATGAAGCAACTACCGAGATTTAAATTGACTAAAAGGAGGCTCTTTACTAACACAGTCACAAACTGAATGAAAACCCTTCCGCTGAGGACTGCTAGTAGAAAGATTTGTGAGTTAGTGAAACCAGCAAAACCTAATAAGTTCTCTGCGTATGTGTTCTACTCTAAATGGTTTGCACTGAAGAATGTCTGCACTTGTGCTCACGTTCAGTTAAAGATGGGAGGAAATAATACAATAAAGTAAGAGAAGATGGGTTGACGGATACAAAAATCGATAGTTGTGTTAGCCACGCTGCTTGCTGTGGCCGCTGAAGTTGGGGTCCATTTGTAAGGTTGGCGTCCATGTCTGTACGCATTACTGCGTCCCCTGTTGCATTGATTTGAAATGGAGACGGTCTGGCACATTTCACCAATAGAAAATTGATTTTCTGGAAGCACTGCACCTAATGCTTTTTTTCGCTCCATGGCTTCCAAAGCTTGAACGTTCGTTAACTTAGTTTTGTCCTTCCTTTAAGTTTCTGGCATCAACACATTTTAGCGGCAGCTAATTTGCTAATATCCAGAGTTTTCACATAAACAACATAATTGCCTGTTGAAATTTCTGCCATTTCTCTTTGTGCTGGGATTAAACAGTATTCTGTAGAATTTCGTCACCTTGAGACTTTCTTTTTATATTGAAATAAACAAAGGTGTTCATTTCTTGAGAGCTAAAACAAATATTTTTCGAAACACAAACTGCTGTTAATAGCCAGCAGAATCAGAATTAAAATTCTTTAGGATACTAAAACATTACAACTCTCAGTGCGTTGCAGAATTTGCTGTTAAAAATGCTCAATATTTTCACTGTTTTCTGGACGATTGGATATTAACCAGCATCAGCTAAAAATTAATCAAGTGGTATCGCAGCTGTAATAAAAGTATAAAGATAACTTTTGAATGCAGTTGATATTAGCTTGTGGTATTTGGGTTGTGCACACTGACTACCAAGATGTTAAATTACCACGTTACCTTTGTGTACTGTGTTCCCCCACAGGTACCTTTTGTGTTTCACCAACAAAAAATAAAAAGAAAGTTGATATTAATGCCTGGTGAGGTAGAAATAGACAGCTCCTCTAGATGTAGTGTGTTCTGTAATATATTCCCAGAGCTAGAAATTCAGCATGAGACTCTGGGGGTTTAAACAGTCTCTCCGGGTCGAAAGCAGCATCACATTTATACATCAGCAAGACTCCTACGCATCTGGAGGATTAACTACTATTACATCGAAGTAGCCTGCATGTTTGTAAGGATGTCCCAGGAAAAGATCACTACTACGTGCTACTTCCATGGGGGCAGCCAGTGGTTTGCAAAGCTACACGTCTCACAATCCAGTCGAAATATAGGTGTTTATCCATTGCTTCATAGACGCCTATAGGTACTCAAGTTGCTCTCCTCCATCTTCGCCAAGAAACATGGTTTTAGAATTATTGATTTATGGCTGACAGATCAGTTTAATACCCAGTTTTATTCTGCTGGTATTCTTAAGTGAATTACACTGGACCGATAAAATGCAGCGTTTCAGAAATAAGTGTTTTGTAGGATGAATGCGTCACCTGCAGTACCATGTCTGAAATGCTTTTTTCCCCCCCAGTTACTTTGTTTTAGACTTTACTAGCGTCACTACTGACTTGTTATTACAAACTGCTTTGATGGTGTAAGAGCATTTTCAGGAACTGAACAGGGGTATGCTAGCACTAAAAAGGTGTTCACACTTCCAGAGTCATCCATTTTTCAGTAAAGCAAATTTTATGGGATATTTTTTATATGTAAGCAACCACGCCAATAAAGCTCGACTTCCTGGGAAATCTGGTTCTGACTTTCCAGTTCCAAATAAATCTGACTGCTGTCAGAAAAACAGTTTGGCAAGGCACACTAAAACAGTGGGATGAATATGTAATCTTTCCTTTTTCCAAACTTCATAAGGAACTGATACGCTTTTAAGGGGAAAAAAATCTTCTGTGCTTCAAGTGCAGTTTGTTTGCAAGCCGTCATGATCTATGTTTTTAGGTCATTGTTCTTTCCCTCAAGCTTTGCCCACAGGGCCTCGCTTAATAGTGAATTGGGTGGTTTTGTCTTCCAACTGCCACAGTAAGTCTGTATTCCCTGTCCTCAAATTTCCACTTTACTACCTGGCTGCCTATGGGTTTTGTGAGGGGCTGGAATTCTGCTTGTGGGTTATCTAAAGAAAGTATCCTTCTGGCAGTAAAACATAGGTTCAGCACATTTTCTAGGACTTGTTGGAGCAATAAATTATCCTGGAACAACCACTGCTGTCCTGGTAAAAAAAAATGTAAGCACCTCATGTGTAGTTCTCTCTCGAATAGCATTCTCTCTTCCTTCTCTCGTGCAGCAGAATAGGACGCCTAGGGCCTGCGGTTCGGGGTCTTAGATTGTGCTGTGTCACAATGTTCTTTTGGATTAAATACCATTCAGGCCAAATGGTGAAATTAAATTCTTCTTGAGAGGGGCCTTTTTTAATTAATTGTGGGTTTCTAACGCGCTAGAATCGACTCCCGAAGGAGTATCTCTGCGCTATAGACCGCTGGGGAACCCGTCCTGGTTTTCCTTGTGAGATGGTCCCTACTGGGTATCTCCAAGGTGAAACCAGGCATCCCCGGCGTATGTGTGGGGCTGTTGTGGAGATGAGGCAAGCTAATGCCCAGAGTTGCCGAGTGTGATCCCTAGTTCGAGTAGGCACCGAGGCGAGAATTATCGAGTCCACTGACCCTGGTCCAAGACCCTGCCGCGTCAGGAATTGAACCCTGGTCCCGGCCGTCCTCTGCTCCCGGGTCTGCCGCCTCTAACCAGTGAGCCACACCACTCCACTGTTTATGTTGTGCTCTTTTCAACAGCAGATCTTCAAGAGCTCCTGTGTAGGAAACAAACTTAGCACTCCTTCCTACCACACTGAAGCCACTTTCTTTCGGGCCTCCCACCCCTTTCACAACACTATTGAATGAACAATCTGCAGGCGTTAAGGGTCACTCTGCCCTAAGTATAGAGAATTCCTTTCCCCTTCCTTGCAGCTGTATTTTTACTATTGGTGGTTATGAAACTTCATTTTCTTTTCAGACTCACCACTGACCTATGTTGACAGAGCTCTGGCTGTTTGTGAACTCCCTCTTGCAATGCAAAAGATATGAGATACTTTCTAATCGAGCATCAGTCGGAGTCTACTAAAGCTAGAAAGCTCTCAATCGAAGTATAATCTAAAAACATATTGCCATGCGTAAAGATCTGTGCATAACCAACAGTTAATATGTTTAACAACAGTGTGGTCAACTCTTAACATTGCTGTGCAACTCAAATTCTAAAAAAATGATCATGTGTGTTATCATTAGAATGTATTTTGCAGAATTTGAAAATGGGAATGTCCACGCAGTAGAAGCATGCAACAATCAAAGTGAATGTTAAAAACATGTCGGTCATAACTCATATATTTGCTTTTCTTTTTCTATCTGTCTCGACTTACAGCAAAACGAGAACCTGGGGAGCCCGTTCCTCCAGAATGAGAAAACCTGCACCCTACTGTAAATTTACCATTATGCACATTTTCTAAAAACCTGGATTTCGGTGTCAAGCGTCTCATTTGTGAATGAAATCAGTTTGTGTAAATGCATAATTTCATTTTTTGTTGTATGTTAAATCTTTTATTTTTAGTGAGGAGGGAAGCAAACATCAGTATTTTCACGACAGACTTTGTTACAGTGCAGGTTTTGTAAAATACACACAAGTAACTCATAGGACAGTCCATTCTCGTGAAGGCATCTGGTTTTCTCAAACTCCATTACCTTTTTTATTTTAATGACTTATCTGCTCTTGTTTCTGATCTCTTGGCTTTTTAAGTAAAATACATTTTTATATCTTATTTGTAAATTTCCCTTACACATGAGGGAGGGTAATAAAAAAAACAGGATTTTAAGAAGGTCAGGGCACTCCCCCTTCAAACTTGCTTCATTTAAACTGATTTTTCATTGTGAAGCCTTCCGCACTTCCTTCAAAAAGTGAAGCAATTTCCCCGACTGAATTTTTCCAGTCAAACAAAACAAACGGATGATGGGTTTTTAGCCGCTCACCTCTGTGAAGGTAATCATGTGTTGTTTGTGTGTAACATATTTAAATTGGACGCTTCTGCCTTTTTTTAATTATCAGATCTTCTCACTTGCTACTTGTACAGATATTTGCATTTTTGTTTTGCTTCACTGCTCATGTATAAAGATAAGTTGTGTGATGAGGTCTCAACTGTCTTTAATGCAGCTGAAAATAGTGCCCATCGGTATAACAGTTTGCTGGGGTGGTCCGCAGTTGAATCGGAAAACATATTTTCCATTTTCTATACTGGAAAATGGCTCCATTTACAGATACTGAATTGTAATGAAGTTGGATAGTTCTGATGAGCAGTCTAAAAAAGAAATAGCAAGGAGACTGATTCCTGAGAACCCTGTGTCCGACGGCTGCGCAGCTTTTGGCGTTAAAGCCATTTAAACCCCAACTTTGGAGTCTTGCAGTCATGCTGTTCCGCACTGAGGTACATTAACTGAAGAGGATACAAAGGTAGGAGACTTCACCTCCAAAGTTGTGATCTCGTTCAGCTGTGCGGTATTTTTTTTATTTCAGAGTTGCCTAGTGCTGCTCCCCTTAAAGGGATTGTGTCCCCTTGTCGAAAGCTTAAAGAAAACCCAATTAGTGTCAAGTTAGGAAGCTTAAACCTGCTCTTCGTTCTTGCCTTTACAGGTTTTTTCCTTTACAAATTATTTTTCTTTACCAGGTGTTTCAGTGGAAGCACTTGGATTGTGCCCTCTGAACCCAGATATTGGGTCTGTTCAGTACCTGTCCTTTATCGCCCCCTTAGGGTATCATGCAGCTCGGTCTTAAAGTACCTGTGCACTAAGACCCTTAACTTATTTCTTTAGAAAAAAAAGGTCTGGCAAATGGCATTTCTACTTTGTGGTCTTGATGTCTGTATTGATTAGTTGTATTTATTTAACTTCATTACACACAAAGCGAGCAGGTCCTTGAGCACACCTCTCAGTGCTTAACCGACAGATATCTCAAAGCGGATCTGAAAAAGTAAAACTTTCACTATAGATGCAGGTCACATAGACCTGGGGGAAAAACCCATGAGTACGTTTTGTTCTTTTTAAAACAAAATGATGTGAATGGTACAAGTTGTATGATGGTCTCAAATGCTTCAGTGCTGTTGCTCTACAGCTGTTTACAGGTTAATTCCTGGTTTGTGTAGAGACTAATTGTACAACCTTTAAATGTAGTCACTTTTAATCGTAAAAAAACCAACAGGTTTATTTTCTGGGGAACACTTACTGTCTGTTCGTTCAAGCACTTTGTCTGCCTTCAGGTGCTCATCACTGCATTACGTCTGCAAATTCTACTACAGTAGCTGTTTTAGGGATTCCTTTAGCATCATTAATGTAGCATGTTTTCACTGTTCTGTAGACAGCGGAGTAAATATGCGATTTGCTGCTCATTCTTTTCTTTTGTGAAGGAGGTGAAGCAGGTTTCATGAAAGAAGTTTTAAATCCAAGGGAAGTAGAGAAAATTGTTTGCCTTTGGCCTTATCCGTTTCTGTGAAGATGTGAATCAGATGTGTTTCGAATCAGCGCAACACATGACACCAGTCATATTTGTGTATGTTACTGACTTCTCTGTGAATTTTATGTCTCTAACTCAAATACACTTTTGTAAAGAATTTCAATGTCGCTTTCTTTTTCGTTTACTTTGGAAGAATTGTTGAATGAACTTCCCCTGAAAGAAATTGCTCACACAATCCTCTGTCATAGATTTTGTTGTTGTTGTGCTAAGCACTGCGAGAACCAATTATGACTTTCATTTGTGGACACAAAACTTCATAATTCTTTTGGCAAAAGAATGCATAAAGAGCAATCAGCACGACAAGGAAAAAATACAATTTTATTTAGTGGTGTATTACTTGGATGTACAAATCAAAGGTGACTAGACAAAGTTTTATTCAGTATTTGTATTCTTTGGTTTGGGACTCATTACTTTTGGAAATTATTTCACGTATGGGGATAATAGTGCAACAGCCACTGTGCAGGATTGTAAAACCCGAATTAGGACAACTTTTTTTTTTTATAAATTTAAAATATATATCTATGTATATCTCATTAGTTCCAGTTGACAACTCTTCTCGCTTGGCCCCATCTCCTCTAAAATGCAATATTGACAACTTTAACATAATTAGAATCATAATGTGATGTTTTCTGTATAAAATTGCAAAGAATGTATCCTCCTTCAGAACGGGTCTTTAATTTATTGAAAACAAAGTGCAGGGAGCTAAATATTTTCTTAGACACTCATTATAGGTGCTGTTGAATGCAGTCTTTGCTGCATACCAAGGCATCCTTGTCTCGACCCCACCTATGATGCCTCATTCGTCACCTTATTAAACCTTTTGTCTCTGTCTTTCATAAATACTGAGGCTGCCTGCTCTTTCCACCTTGTGTCTTTCTTCCACCACCCTACACCGCCTGTCTCTTTATCTCATGAACACCGAGGCTGCCTCATCTTGATTCCCCCTCATGCCTCTTTCGTCCCCCTTACTCTTCCTGTCTCTTTATCTTTTGAATTCCGAGGCGGTGTGGTCTTGATTTCACCTCACGCCTCTTTCTTCCCCCCTACTCTTCCTGTCTCTTTATCTCATGAATACCGAGGCTGCCTGGTCTTGATTCCACCTCATGCCTCTTTCTTCCACCACCCTACACCGCCTGTCTCTTTATCTCATGAACACCGAGGCTGCCTCATCTTGATTCCCCCTCATGCCTCTTTCTTCCCCCTTACTCTTCCTGTCTCTTTATCTTTTGAATTCCGAGGCGGTGTGGTCTTGATTTCACCTCACGCCTCTTTCTTCCACCATCTTACACTTCCTTTCTCTTTATCTCATGGACACAGAGGCGCCTGGTCTTGATTCCACCTCATGCCTAAAGACTTAACTAAGGCTGCAGAATTTTGTTTAGAAACTAATACTGTTGCCATGGCAGCTGTGTCTGTGAGGTCCTTGGTTAGCTGGAGGGTTTTCCTCAGATGACTCTTTGCCAAGATATACACAGACCAAAGTTGGGACTTTTTTGACTGTTCAGAAATATAGCCCTACGTTTTGTACTGGTAACTGAAAAAAGTAGATGGCCACAATCTTTTGATGTTGACCTGTCTACGGGCAATGCAGCCTGACTGCTAAATATTGGATTGCAGCATGTGTAAGTGCACAGCACATGCTTTGCACACCAGTCTTTTTGGCACAGACATTGCAAGCTGTTTTTATTTGAAGTAGAGGTTTCGATGAGACTCCTATTACTCTGAAACCTATAATGCAACAGGACATAGACTGCAGCTTAGAGTGCTGTTTTTCTGCCATTGTGTTAGAACTTAACGTTCGGAGCTCTGGCACCAATGTGCTGAGGAAGTGCACTGGAAATGCTTCCCACAAGATATGATCATTAACTGCTTCAGAATTTTACTGGATCTGAAGATATTGAGGCCAAGTTGTATGAGAAAGTCTTGTGGGGGGCACACCATTCCATTTGTGCCCTACAAGTAAATCTAGATTCCCACAGCCACACCATCATAGTCTGCAACTTGTATCTACCAATGGCACCATAAGGAATCGAACTGTTTGGCTTGCCAAGCTTTCAAAAACTAAAAATATTTTTTGCTTCAAAAGAGAATCTGTGGGCACACTACAAAATTAAATACTCTTGTGAGGGATCGGTTTTGGCTTATGGTGAGATAGCATTTTCTGATGGCAGAAGGAAGGCCTGTGCAATATCCCAGGCGGCAAAGGGGAGCAGAGACCACACTTCCTTTACTGGGAAGACCAATTTGTAGAAGATCCAGGCCCGCATTGAAGCCCACACTCCCATCTGCTGTGGATTGTATCTTTTGAGCAGTCCCTCAAGTACATTTTTCCAGTCACAAGCTGCTGCAGAAATTACCTCAATGGTCGGCACTAGCCACTGTTCCAAAAGCATCTCTGCCGTGAAAGCGAACTTTGAGTTCAGAGAAGCCTCAATACCAGCCAGTCAAGCTGGACGTTGAGAGACCCACTCTCAGTGCCAAGATACTAGCACGCTTGCTCCAGAACAAATGTCCACTTCAAAACCGACCTTGATCCCGTCCTCAACGCAGTCAGCCTAAACCGAATAGAATGCCTATAAGGGCCTGCCTACATCCCCTCTCGCTGTCCACTCGTCAGAATCGCCCTCCATGTTATCTTTTCAGCTTGTATGTGCTTGGTTATCAATGAATTCTGAATGATCCCCTCCGTGCCCACCTTGCCTATCTCAACCCTTAACCCGACCAACCGTAAGGACGATCTCTTTACAAACTCTGAGTATGAGCTTGTTGAATGCACCAAATGCAACCAATTCACCACTATCTCCTTCTCAGATGCTCCTGCTCTCTCTTATGGGAAGGCAGCCTTATTTTCTCGCTCCATTGCCTTGTGCACTCTGAAACAAATATACAAAAGGAATTCTTTGCATAGGTGGCATCAAGTACGCATTTTTGAGTAATCTTACTTCTGTTACATATATATGTCATTTTTTCCTTTTTACAGCTTGCTGGCATAGTCAGTAAATCGAAATAGATTAGCCTCTGATTTCAAAATACACTTTGTCATGACATTTTAATCCGAGTTTTGTTAATCACACAACACACAGCTAAAATAGTCACAGCAATCTTTGAAACGTTTTTAACACTGCACAGATTTGCTCAGTGCTCAGATGGCTCAGTGGTTAGAGGCGGCAGACACGGAAGCAGAGATCGACCGTGGACCAGGGTTCGATTCCCCGCCTCGGCGGGTCTCGGGTTCAAAAAAAATTCCACGGACCCGACAATTCTCGCTCTGGTGCCTACTCAACTCACGGGGTCACACTCTGCGACTCTGGGCAATAGCTTGCTTAATCTCCACTACGGCCCCTCGCGGCGGGATGCCTGGCTTTCACCTTGTGGACACCCTGCCGGGGTTTCTCACAGGGGAATACCAGGACGGGTTCCCTAAGCAAGCGCCGGGACGCTTACGGGCAGCTGTGCGCTTTACAAGTCCAACACATTTACATTTACATTTGTCACTTCCCCTTTTTTTGCACATTACACTATTTACTGAATCTATTCACATAATTGGGTTTTATAAACGATGAATTTTTGTGCTCCGAACCATGTTTAAAAATGCTGCTGCCTGTCTGGCTCTGAAAAATAACAAAGCTTCATTTAAATCTACTCTTCAGTTCCCCAAGACTGATGACCACCATATCGTCCCAGTACCTACAAAGCACTGTATCAAAATCCAGTGCAATATGGCATACTACATGTCAGTTGTTTCATTGGGCTCTCACGAGGCTTTAGTATGAGCTGGTTAGGTCTGCTACCTTCTCCAAGCAGAAATCATTTTAGAAGGCTTTTTTTAATTTGGTTGCCGAGAGCTCGCAGCCTGAGATCTAATTGTGCTATCTTTGTTTTGTGCCTAAGATTTTATTTTGCACACAACATGCTACCACTAAGCAGTTATTTTAAAGTATGCTGCAACTAAAATACTCTGACAGAACAGAAATGGTCTGAGGGCTCCCCACATCAAGGTGGTAACCATTTGGGAAACTCAAACAAGTATGTAGATTTCAACTTCTCCCAAAAGGCAAGAGCATGTATTTATGCTTGTCTGATAGAGCTATTGGTTTAGGACAGCAATAGTTTGTTGACTAAGACTTGGCTTCCTTAAGCATCACTAGAGGTTTAGACTGTGCCAGAATCACTTGGAGCAACTTTAGACCTCTTAACTGCTGTTGGAGGTTTAAAACAATAAACAGAATAGTCTAATTCTATGGTTCTTGTTTGATGTGAATTCTAACTTGATCCCCCGGTCTTTACAATATTCAAATCTTCAATCTCCCCCCCCATAGAGATCTTAGAATTGACACGTTTATAGACAAACATTGCACGCGTGTTCAAGGAGACCTTCTCACCAATTAGTGATGGTACTGGTTCATGCCTGGTTGAGACGGGCTCTTGCTTGCCAAGATGGCAGAGTTCATTACAGTTTAATTAGGTTTTTCCCTGTTGTAGATCCCTCCAAACCTAAACCTATTCAACTAGAAGCTAACAGAATATGGTCTTAATCTGTTCAATTTGTGAGAGGCGTGGTCTTTTCTGGTGGAGTCCTGTTCTTTGCCGCACTGATTGATGCCCACAACACATTACTTTTGTTACCGCCACGAAAGGACTTCACCCTACCAAGATGAACTGATGTTGGATTGTCATTGTGACTCATTCTGTTATAAACTGGATTTTTCCGTTTGACTGCGTACATGCAGTCCAAGGGATTTGTGAATCTACAGTACTTTCAGATATTTTTGTAATGCCTTGGGAGTTGCGTGTGGGCAGCTGGGACTGATAAAAGGACAATGAAATGCAGATTAAATAAATTATTAGTCCCAGTAGTTTAACATTCCACATAAAGCTTTACAGTGCAAGGGGTGAGAATAGGGACTTGAGCAATGGAGATCAGTCATTTCATCATACAGTTTAGACTCCGAAGTAGTTAAACCCACTTCATCTGGAGTGTTAGTGTAACATTTATATGGGCAAACCTGTTTTCTTTACAGATCTGTGCCACTTGACTTTGCTTTTAATACTGTTTGTCTGATGTGAACAGTACTATATGAGTTCAAGTCTCATTAATGAAGCAAATCCTTTATTTGTGTTTTATCACTGGCCTGCCCTCATTTCCTGGCGAACATCCTCCAGCGCTTGCTCTGGTGTCAGCGAAGGCGGCCTGTGTTTTTTAATGTACTGCAAAACAAAAAGGATGGTTAGTGTGCTTTTTTCCACTAAGTTCAAGACTTAAAAATGTTTCGCTATCAGACATACCGCATCTCTTAATGTGCAAACTGTTCAATAAAAATTAACATGTCATTTGTAACGTAGCAAAACACTTGAAGGCATCTGTGTGGTTAGAGACAGCAAAAGAATTCCAATAATGCTAATTCCACACCGAAGGTTGCAACAAATCTGCTGTTAATGCTAATGGCAGACTGTGCTTGATCCATGACTAGAATACAACCCACATTGAACTTACAAAACAGATCACTGTAAGGAAAATGGGGCCTCAAAAAAAATGTTACGAGTTTGGAAGCACTGGGCCACGAAAATAAATACAAAAAGTGGGCAGACCTAGAAAATGCTTCACGTGCAGTGACCCCAGTAACAGCATAAAATTGTATCGGGCAGAATTTTGGTTCAGATAAGGGTGGAAAACGTACATGGTGGGAGAAGGAGGATACTACCTTCCAAGCAAGTCATATACAACTGTATTAGAATGACCACTTTTACTTTTCTGCCCTTTCCAAGGCTGTGATGCACTAGCATCTGGTATGTGACCTGGGAACCTTCACATCTGGATTGTAATCCCAGTTTTGACATTCATGCAAACGGGTGATCCTTGACTTGACATTGTAATGTAAAACATTAGCGTGAATATATGTAGCGTAAATTACATGTAATGTTGTCATTGTATTCTTTTTTTTTTTTTTTTGCTCCTGCCCGTGAGCAAGGATAAGGAAAACATGCGCACACAAGAAATTACCTCCTTGGTTTCTTCCAGTGTGATGTAGTGGTAGGATTCACTCTTCAAAGACTCCAGTGATGCCAAATGAAGATGGCGGCTCATTTCCACAAACTGCTGCGTCAACAGCAACTGTTGTTTTAACATGTCGTTCAAAGCGAACACAGCAGGGCTATAAGCAGTCATTGCTGCAGAAAGATAATTAAGTTAGGGCAGCTTAATCACTTCAGAATCATACTTTAATTGTGGAAGCATGCAGTAAAGGTATATTCCATGGTACGTTCGCCTATGTCCATTTCTGCCGGAAATGTATCATAATTCAACATGAAATGATTATCATTACCAGTACAAGCCTTTGAAACGGGCTTTGGAATAAGCCACCCCATCTAGTGATGGCAATGCAGGTTGCCTGTCTGCTTTTTTACAACCGAGAATGACCCTAATCATAAGGCCTGTGGAGGAGTTATGTTATTTTAAAATAAATAATAAAAAGCAAATGGCTTGGTGAATTGGAGAAGGCTGTGATGTGGAAAGGTGGCCACTGTGGAAAACAGACTGTTAACTTTCAATTCGCTCATTCCCCCAAAAAACCCTGAACTTTATACACAATTAGAATTGTTGACTTCCTTTTTATTTTCTTATTTGCATGCCATTATAGAATGCATGTGAAAACATGGAAAGGTTGAGCATTTCTTTGAAGACAATGAAGTGGCTGCAGATACTAACAATAGCATTCTGTAATTCTCAGCTTCCACCAGCCTCAAGATGTGGAGAGATTTGTAGGGAAGTAAGAGAAGGGAAGAAAGTGGTTGTGTGAGTGGGGGCGGCGGGTAGGGTAGGGGGGAATTCATTGTACCTACTGAACCGCAGCTGTCCCAGTCACAGGAGACACAATAGGAGCGGCAACACCGGTACAACTGTCCCTATGGCAGCTGCTGCTCTTTGTGAGCAACTCTGCCAGAGCGCAGCAAGCTGGAACACATGGCCCTGGCAGGCACTCTCATTGGTGGACATCAGGAGCCACAGAAGGAGGGGATGCTGCCATGGGCAGGGTTTGTTTCCTAAAACCCTCTTACTCAAGAGGTTTCTCAGAATACACTACACTACACTACAGAAGGCTAGAGCAGCGAGAAAACCCTGCTGTCTGTAGTAGGACTTTAGTGGCGCCTACACGCCACTACAGGGGGCAGGAGTAGTGGTAACTCCATGTCACAACTTGGGAAGATGAACAGCGGGTATTGGCAACTGCTCCAACATGCTACAGTTTCTCTTGCGGTGTCTCCTTGTTTTGTTTGGAAGGGTCGGACTCCTGCAGATGGAATGCATTAATAACGTGAGGAAGAAATTCCTAGTGACATTTCAGGCGTTGGAAACCTGGCAGGTAATGGAAAGTGGGTGACACGACTGCCACCAAGATATCTGTGAGCATTACGCTAATCTTTGACACATCATTAGCTTCCTCTACATTGCCAATGTTAGCCCAGTCAAGTCAAATCACTCCAACAATTGTACATTCTTGTATTAGATATTTACCTTCAACCGCATCGGGGCTTACAACGTGGTTAGCAATGGGAACAGGATCGATGTATGCTTGTCCAAGGGCTGGACCAAGGACCGCCGAGCCCGCCACTGTGGAAAGATTCAAAGAAGGGATGAATCTCATGGTTTGCTAGGGAGTCGGCAGAAGGACCTCCTGCCGCATATGCAGCCCCCGTCTTAAGCACTCCCCATCTGGAAACTTGCAAACCCCAAGAGTTAACTTTTTCCATAAACGTATTCTGTCAAGTTACAGACCCTTCTCAAATTTCCATTCTACAATATAAAAAATTCTAGGTGTTTAAAATTAAAAGTACATTTGGGAAAATCTTTAAAACACCAAAGTTGAAACTATGGCGAGAAGAATGTCTGTTCCGTGAAGCCTACATAGTTACTACATCCCCATGCTACTGTTATCGTTTAGAGTATCACTTGTTGACTTCATGTTTTACTGTCAATTGTGTTCTGTGTAAAGCACTCTAGTAACTTCTGTTGCAGGAGTGTTATTTAATAATTAAGTAAGCAAATCATTGTACTCATTCTAATTTACACTAGGCCACTCTATCACATGTTAACATTGAACCTTTGTTGCTTCTTGAGATCAAGTGTCAGCTGCACAGTCTCGCATGTAGTGATTAACCTATTTGATCTTATTTCTGTCCACCAACCAGCAGTGCTTAGAAGTTTCTGTGGTGTATACTTTTGTGAATTTAGAAATTTACTTATTCTTTGCTAAATAGGAAAGTTCCGAAGAGTTAAAGAGTCCAATGAAACTGAATTAGGGTTAAAAAAAATTCTCATATGTTAAGCTCTTTTAATACTTACGGTTTGACCAGTGATAGATGAAAGCTGGATCGCTTGTCTGAACAGACACTTCTTTAACCGCGCCTTTTGTTTTACCCTCGCCTCGCCTCTTTTTGGGATGCAAAGGGCTGGTGTGAACCGGTAACTTGGATGTGAGAGATGATGAATCTGTCCCTGAGGAGGCAGAGTAGCTGGGTGGGTGTGACATGGTTTTCTCAGAGTCCGTGTCCTTGGTAACTGCAGTATGGGTGGATTTTTCAAAATCATCGGAATAGGCAGTCCTTGCCGTGCTCTCGCCTTGCAGGGAAGAAGTGTCTCCTGGGCCTGAAAACCTGATCCTTGTGCGAGGGGTCGAGTCTATATTTAAATGCTCTGAGATTTCCATGTCATTGTCGGTCTCGGTTGCAATTTCGCTTGCTGAATCTGAGTCCTGGGTCGCCTCTTTGCCAAATCTCACAAAATCTTCAGTTGGAAGTTGAATGTCTGTATCTTCCAAAGATTGGATATTTTTGTTTTTTTGTGCTCTTGTTGATAGCTTTTTTTCCTTCTGAAATAGCAACAATATTACTATTAACTTATGTTTTACCCTGTATAGTAAATAAAGAATAATCTAACATAACCTCATACACAACAACAGAAAAGTGCCCTTGTCCAGAGAGGGAACTATTGCTTTTAAGGAATGTGCGTGGGAACTGGTAGCTAAATTGTCGGAAACAGTGGTGAATGTAGTATAACAAACCCATTTTTCCTTAGCAATTTACCAATGTGGTGGGTTCAGCCTTTTAGAGTAATCACATGACCGTGCTGAGATGGAAGGAGGGAGGTTGCGACAACCTAGTTGACCTATTTCACAAAGAACAATATTATATTCCAGCAGATACAAAAACATTTGAGTGTGGTTGCCAGCCAATTCATGCAGTTTGCTAAGGTAACTGAAATGTGACATCTGGGCGGGTTTCCTACTGGCTCTGGTCGAGACTGACATATTTGAAGTCATATTAGATATGGGATCGACTTGGCGGTTGGTGTCTTAAATCTCAGATACCCCCCACCTGAGAGACCAACACTGGCTCCCCGTCGACAAGAGGATCATCTTCAAGCTCCTCACCCACGCACATAAAGCACTCCACAACACCGGACCAGCCTACCTTAACAGCAAACTCGGCTTCTACACCCCCCACCAGCTCCGCCTCGCCCTCGCCGCTGTCCCCTGCATCCAACGAACAACCTCCGGCGGCAGATCCTTCTCCTACCTCACCGCCAAGACCTGGAACACCCTCCCTACCCACCTACGGCGGACCCAGGACCTGCTTGCCTTCAGAAGACTCCTCAGACCTGGCTCTTCGAGCAGTAGCGGCACCCCCTCCCCTCAGCGCCTTGAGACCCTCACGGGTAAGTAGCGCGCTTTACAAGTACATTGATTGATATGAAGACATGGTTTCCAATAGTTTTGAAAGCCGGATCGTGATGGGAGGAGTACACACAGGAACCTTTGTTGGACGGGGAGTAGCATGTGCCCAGGTGAGGGAGGTTTACAGTAATGCCAAGTTCAAAGTGCTACACTTTCATGTGTTGTATCATACTTAAATCACACCATCATGTTTTACCTGACATATGCCCTGAATGTAAAATGCTAGTGTGGCTTTGCTCCGTATGGTTTAGAGTTGTGTTGAGGTGGAACAATACTGGGGGAAGTTCATAGGGAGAATGAAGGAAGTTTCAGCGATTCTTATAAAAATGCCAATAAATAATACTCTTCTAGGAGCTCTACCCTCCCTCAAAAATAAAAAAGCAGAAGTTACCTTCTATTGTTAGGGCTGCTAGTAGATAAAACATGACTAACCATATGTTGGTTGGCATATAACGGTCCAAAGGTGCAGGCCTTGATTAGGGATGTAGCTAGCTCCGCACTAGTGGAGGAGAGGCATATGAAAGAAGTGCGAACAAATGGGAAAGAAGAGGACAATTTGATGCTATGGGCTGAAATGTTAGACAAGATGGTCACCTCATTGTTAGCTGATTTGGCCTCAGAAGAGATCGAGGAGCATCACGGTACCATTGAGTCAATCACAGCCACTCTAATTGCTTTGTGAGTTACACAGTGTGGTGTCGAGGCGTCTCAAAAGTACAAACCACTGGATACATTGGTGGACCTAACTTTTACCCTTACATGTAGTGTGTAGTCCTGTGAAGAAACATGTGTTCCCCCAGTTGGAAAATATCTTTGCCTATGGTATGCCCACCTCAAAAGAAAATGTGTATAGAAGTGACAATAGTTGTACTTGATGGTGGCTTGCCATGTATGTTGTATTCCCAACGGTTTTATTCTTTTTTGAGTACGGGGGTGTGTGTGCATGTGGGCCGTCTCCACAAACCCCACTCGGGGCGCCACAGAAAGAAGAACTCTGATAATTCATGAGCTATCTCTCAGCCATAAAAGACCATACAAGGATACCAAATGACTGACCTGCAACAATGTCACACCTGCAATCCTACTAGAATGTTCGAAGCACACTTTATTGAAAATCGTGGCAGCATACTCTTCCCCCTCACCAAGTCCACCCTCAGGTCAAAACCCTGACAGTCCTATTAAAAAAAGACCATGAACACGAACAACGATATACTTTGAGTTACTCAAAGCTGGTACTTCATGGAGAAAGACATAGGACTAGCGGTGGTGGTTGATCAACTAGAGAAACAAACTCTTTTTATGTGTACACTAAAATCTAATTCATCTGAACTAAAACACCAAAATGCTTCAGGAATACTAGCAAGAGTTACAAATTATCCCAGTCCACCCTAATTTCTGGAAAACGACATTTCCTCAAAAGCGTAATTGTTATTGACAATATCTTCCATGGCCTTCCATCTAAAAATCAACAGGGAATACCTGTCTGGGATCCCCAACAGGATCAAGCTCTATGTACCACACCGAGCCTCTGCACAGTAATCCTCAGCAGAGATACTATGATGCAAGAAATAACTCACAAAGCACAGAAATTTAGTGCACGGAGTCAGGAATATTTTTCTATCCTCCAATCAAGTATAATCCAAATCCAAACACCCTCAATTCTGGTAAAAAATTGAATCCTCCTCCTCCCAACAAAATAGGAGGTAATACAGCAGAATGAATAATTCTCCATCACGAACGTCTTCACAGAGGTTTTGTACACCACTTGTGAAATGCAGGAAATCTTTATTTTAGAGTGAAAACATTGTATTAAAAATGTAATGATGTCACCTTTGGCTGCCCAGTCTCATTGGTAAAAGAGATGGTTTTATTGCGGTGTATTTGTAAAGTGCAGGTACCTAGAACAGATACCCTCTATGGGGTCTGCTTACATTCTCTAAAAATGCAATTTATGGAGGTACTCTGCTTCATACATTTAGTTTCTTTTTGAGCTTTTCAGAGTTAAATGATATCATTGTTTCGGACATATTCTACTGAATGACTATAAATATTTTTTTAACTACAAACTGGAATAAAAAGTGAAATAAACCCGTGACTTGATTTAAAACTCATTTCTCGTTGTTAAAAATGGATGGTTAGTCAGAAACCTTATTAAAGAGGAAGTGGGCACTGTCTATTTAAGGGCGCAATCTACTAGTTGCGCTTAAAGCAGGTCACTTTTTGTCTGGTGTAACTAATAGCACTCGTCCTCTTGTTATTTCCAATTGTTTTTGTACAACTGCAAGCTATGTTTAGAGATATTCGGGTCTATTCACATGTGGTTTCCATGCGGGTGAATTCTTAAATGTTTCCTCTGATTCCTAGAACCACAAAATGCCTTTACACAGCCTATAAATCCATTGTTCCTTTGCGTAAGTGGCCCCGTCCATCTGTGCCTCAGTAGTCAATCCTGAAGAGCCCTTATCCCCAACAGAAGCACATCACACATAAAATATCCGATTTGGGCATCTGTTCATGTTGATCGCAGAAAAAGGAAATTAGCATTTTATGTTAGACTAGAATGATATGAAAAGACAACCAAAATAGATACTTACTTTTTGGGTCTTCTCCAACTCTCTTGGTGTGTCCAACTGGATGTTCGGTGCTAAATCATCAAGGCTCAGGATGTTCACCTTAAAATCTGAGAATGATAAATATTGGCCAGGGTGAGGCAGGTGCTCAGGTACGTGTACATATACCGGACTGTGTGTGCTAAATTCTAGTCATTGGTAGACACCGACTAGAGACCTATCATGGTCAGAATGTATAGAATAACACATGAAAAGATCACCAAATCAATAGCTGTCAAAGGAAACAGTTACTTACCAGTAACAGTGGCTTTGCATCTAGAGCAAAGTCTAGCTAAACATGTTGCGAGTGCGCCTCATTTCTCCTGATTGGGGTCAGAGAAGCATCTTGTTTAAATGAATAATAAATAATTCTAGGTGTTAACCATAGGTTGAGGCAGGACGACGCTGTATGATGCTGACCCGAATCCAACGATGACGCCATACTGTAGAAACCATCTTCAGTTTTTTCTCCCAAAGGCCCACCAAAGTGCTTTGTGATGCTAGAGCACGGGTGATCAACAATGATTCTCCACCATGGAGCAAGCAGGTGGCTTCAGCACTGGAAACCTGTTGTATGGACTGTTCATTGTTTCATCCTTGAAGAAAGTAAGCTATTTATCTGTGGATTTAAATTAATAAAGAGCACTTTACCAAAGCATAGAGAGTCTCCAAGTACTGCCAAGTACCACGCATCAGGCGTTCGACTAACTCATTTCAGTGTGGTGCTCCGCATCACTGCACTGAAATGCATTATGCATCGCGCCTCAGCTGTCAAGACCAGCCGTTTATAGCGCTTTCTGAATAAAACTCCAGTGCGCATTAATGACTCTGCTGCTTAATACTACAATGTATTTAATACTATTATGAGTTGCCGCGGGGACCAGACCTGCCGTAGGAGTAAACTTGTAGGAGGCTGCAGAAGTCCGATGTACTTGTGCAAATCCAGACGTGTATTAATGGAGATGTGTGCACGCTTTGCACAGTCAGACTTTCACCAATGTACCTCGCCCGTTAGGTGTTATGGATTCGTGCGGGCATCAGCATCGCTGCCTGCTCGCACTTCCAGCTGCCGCCTTTTTCGTGTGGCTCAGCTGTCTGTTTGAGAAGCCCTGAAATAAATTTGATCCCCAGCCGCGCCAAATTCAATTGCTGAAAGAGGGCCCGAGACGTACTGGAGTCACTGGCGTTGCAGTGCAGCCAGAGTCGCGCTCCACGGGAAGTTGGTGAGATAGAGGGCAACCTAAATAATTTCATTCAGGCTGGGAAATGCATGGCTCTGTTCTCCCTGGGGCCACATGCGCACACACTCATCATTAAGAACCAAGCACTGAGTCGAAAGGAAGTAGGTGGATTGTGCTTACAGATGTGTCGCCTGTTTGCATTTCTGCAAATGGGAAGCATTTTTTCATGGGCTGTGGGACCCATTAAAGCTGGGGTGGAGCACGCATTGTGTCCGAGTACTTCAGGGATCAGGCGTTTGTGGCAAACATCCTCTGGCATTGAAGTGCAGGTTCAGGTTGCCACTGGAATTGACTGGGCTGATATAATACTTTTGAGATTACATTGCAGCCACTGGGTTTTAACATACACCTTTGGTGCACAATCCCAAGGCATACAACAACAAAAAATACCTGCAAATACATGTCTAGTATTGATTCAGCACAACCATAAAAGGGAGTGTCGCACTCACAATTTCAGAATTGAATGAGAAAGGTTATTGGTGGAAAAAGTAACATTTTTAGGGATTGTAATGGAATTATGCCATAGCTTTTACTTTCAACATAAAATAGGGAAATCTTCTCAGTGGAAGAACCCCTCGTGTCTAAGTGGGACATGACTTGACTTAAAACAAGTTCAATATTTTAAGAATTCAAGCCGTATTCTCCAGGCTTCCCTCAGCTTCGCTGATGCTCTCATATAACTATATAATAATGCACAAAAAAAATAATACATCTGTCAAAACAAGACCATCTCTGCAGGCAGATACACTCAAGAACATTAACTTATGTCTCCTAATCGCTTTTGTAGAGCAACTGCCCGTCTGAGAGATTGTTCTGTCTTAAAGGAGCATCATCTGAAGAGAATGCAACAGCCCTCTCCTGCACCACTAACAGACACCACCAGTAAGCATTCCAAAATGTTCTTTCTTTGATGAAGTCAGCTTGAATGTTGATACCTACTGTAAGATCATTCACTAAATGGCCCAAGCCCTTTAATGAATGGTCTTGGGTAACACATACTGTATGATTCAGACTATCATGACACGCAAATGGGTGTAATGGCTTCCTTCTACTTCAATGTTTGATTTTGCTCGCTATAAGTGTCACTCAGTCGTAGAAATGTCGATCATGATTGCACTAAAATTAGGAAAATGTCCCACATACGAATCTGAAACGTTGGCAGCTAGGGACTCCAAATGTCATCAAAGTTTGTCTGCAAGCCAGTGTTCAGGGATGGGACAGTAGTTTGTCCTCCCCGGTAAGAGATATTTCACGTCGTAAGATCATTCTGTACCATGTGAACGGTCGGGTAACACCTATGTGGTTAATATGAATTTCAAATGTGCTACTCTGGAAGAAATGTCTGAGGATTTGAAGAACAAAGATAAAGAATTAGATGGGAACAATGTTTCTTTGGGTTGCAAGCGCTCCTGGAATCTGTAAAGAATGACGGATACAGTGTACTAGATCCATGCAGTGCAAAAATGTATGTCCCAAAAAAGAGGTTTACAGAGAATTCTCACTTCGTTTATGGGGGCATGTCAAAAGGTATGTTTGGCACACTTTACAGAACAATCTGACTTGATTAGGCCAGGTCGGGCTTCTGTGTCAGTCCACGAGCATGCCATTCTTCGAGCATATCCGTAGTGTGTGAGAGCAGCTCCCTGTAAGGAGCTGGCTCTGCATATGGTATTACCACTGGTTGGTTCTACTCTGCACAGAGTCCAGGGCTTCCCCAAGAGTGCATGTCTCAATACAAAACCCAAAGTGCTCTATTAGCGGTAGTGTGTGCGAGCAGCCTTAGGCCCAATGCAGAGGAGTGTAAGACACCTATTGCACAGCAGTGATCAATAATGGACACATGACTCAGGAAGTTGATCCAGACTAATTTTAGAAAAATATACTTTGTTTATATTTTATTTTAAGACCAAGATCTTCACAATAAGGCAAGTACGTTTTTAAATAAAAGTACTTTTCACTTTGGAAAATCGACACTTAGAAACATTTTAGCGCAGTTCAATGTTATCCTATGCAATGGGGAAAACAATATTGTGATTAAACAGGTAAGTAATGCAGTTATAATCCAAGTCTTCTGAACCAAAAGTCGGCAAGGGTCAGGTGAGTACAAAACTGTGGCACAGGGGCAGCTGGTTGCAGAAGTCAAAATAAGTTTGGCCCAATGGTTTTCAGAGGAGACTGGGGCTGCCTGGAGCCACACTGCTTGCAGGTAGGTAAATCGGTTGCTGGGGCCAAGCTTTTGGGGTAAGGTTACGCACTGGGCGGAGAGTGGGGGGGAGCACACAGCAGCACCAAACATACACCACCAGAGGCTGGGTGCAGGGTACAATTTCGACGTTGGGTGCTCAATGGAGATTCTTTTGACAAACGGGCTGCAGGCGTGGCACCGGATGTTGCAGGAGGGAGACCAACAACGGCAGAGGTAAATAGAGAGGCAGGGCTTCGTAGGGGTACTGTTGGTTCTGCTCACCAAGGCCCAGGGGCTTCGGGTGCAGGGGAGCCTTTCGACGTCGGAGTCTTCCTACTGGAACCGGTCGTGGTAAAGGGAAGCCTTTGGATTCACACTGCAAGTGCCACCATGGAGATCAGGAGGGGGTCATCCAGCACTGGTCAGGATCGCTGGGGGGACTTCACTGCACAGATGAGCAACTCAGACCGTGGGCATCTGGTTTAGATTGGGCTGGAGACATGGATCCGGGGTACTTGGAACTTGTTTCTTCTTGGACAGGTCTGCTGTCCACACGAGATTGGAGTATTGTTTGCAGGCAGCAGTCTTCCCAGGGTTTTCAGAGGTCGCTGACTGCAAGACTGGTCGCAGGTTTGAAGAAGCTGGAAACAAGCCGGTAGGGCTGGGGCCAAGGCAGTTGTCATATTCAGTCCTTTCTGCAGGGTCATTTTTTGCTTCTTAGGATGTCGCAGATCTAGTTTCTAGGCCTGAGAGAGCCACCTAAATACTAGATTTAGGGGTGTAGCAGGTAGGACCAATGGATACCTACACTGGGGTGACCACACCTTATATTATGCCACCCTCCATTTGTAGAGGGCATAAACCTAGACCTGATTGAAGGGGTCTCCCCATCTTCAAGGTGGCAACTGAAAGTTGTGCTTTACCTCGCTTCTCCCACCCTAGCTGTGGAGTTGGCAGAAGTGGGCACACCCTATGTTCTTCTACGTTTTCCTGCCCAATGTGGGGATGTAAACCAGGCTCTGCCATCTGCTGCTAGCAGCAGAGACTGGGGGGGGGGGGGTCGCAATACAAAGGCGGGCCTTTGAAGCTTCCCTCTTCAAGCATTGGCCCATCCTGGGGGAGGAGGCAAGTCACCTCTGCCCAGGATGTGCATTGTTTCTGGTCCCAGAGAGCCAGGGCTCTCTACCCAGGAGTCCAAAAACATGTCTGGTGCTGGCTGCTTGGTAGGAATTCAGGGGCCACCTCTGCGGTGCCCTCTGGATACATGGTACAATACATCCTACAATGGCATCAGTGTGGATTTATTGAAAGGAGTAGTTTGGTACTGATCACTCCTGTGTTCAGTGCAGCCATCATGGTGCTGTGGAACTAGAGTTGTTGGGTTCCAAGCCCATGCACTATCTAAGGCTTCACTGGCATTTAAAATATTAAGGAATATACCCTAATAGTGTTGGGTTATATCTGCTAATGCAGATATGCCCACACCTGTGATATAGTGCACCCTGCCTTAGGGCTGGAAGGCATGCTAGAGGGGTGTCTTACCTGTATCTTAGGCAGTGCTAGCTGGCATGGTCATTATTTAACCGCACAGGGGTATACCAGCTGCAGGGGCAGTGCCATGGTCATAGTGGGGGGGGGGGGGTCAGGGGGGTCCGCAGGGGCTCCTCTTCAGACTCCAGACCCTAGGTATCCAGGGTACCACTTACTAGGGACTTACGGGACAGAAGTACCATGTTTGACATGTTTTTAGGAAAAGAAAACTAGTACTGGCAATCTGGACAGCAGGGACCCAGTACTCTCAGTCAAGGTTGCATCAAGCGCCAGGCATAAAGGAGGGTACGACAGCAAAACCCAATTTTCTCACACTCCCCTTCTAGGCCTGCATCACTTTCAGGAGCGCCTGCATCTTAAACAAGCCCCTCACCAGGACAATCACCATGGATATCTAAGAGAGAAAATGCAACTTCTGGTGAACAGTGCCATAGAGGAAGTCAGCGTGTAATTATACTAGAAACTAAACACTGCAGAAAAAAGAGAAAACCTGAAGACAGGACTTTTCTGTCCTTGGATCATCGTCCTTCAACACCAGAGGTGCCGCAAAGCTCCTGAAATTCAGAAAGGAGATGAAGACCAACTTCTTCAGAGAACATGACTGTGAAACAATGGGAACCATTTCTGACAAATACTATACCTCCTTACAAAAGACCCTTTTCATTTCCCTAGGCCCTCGCCTATGTTCATCGGTGTGAGAAGTTGGCCTGATGTGCAGTGTTCACTATTCTAGTGATCACTATATATCAGTCCAAACAACCCTTATTGATGATTGGTTGTAAGTCAACCTTATAGACCAGCTATCCTAGTAGCATGGATACGAGCAGTCTAAGGCTAAGACTCTAGAGGGCGTGTTAAGCCAGCTGTTTTACCATCACATTACCCCTTGAACACCCAGTGAAAGGACACCACACAAGTGTTATGAAAATAAACAATGTATTTATTAGAATCACAACAACCCTGTACTCTTTATGAGGACAGGGTGCTAAGCACACAACAAAACTCTTACGAAAATACTTTTAAGTTAGCACGTTACACAAATGCCCGAGGGGCACGAAAAACCATATACACTAAAAGTGGAATGCGAATTACTAGCAGGTAAGTAACAGTTCTAATAGGCTTTGGAATCGCTAGGACTGGACTAGGGAATCGTTAGATTACTACTAGGAGGCCCAGGGGACTCGGGTGCAGAGTGTGCACTCTCACGCGGGATGCGGGACAAAGTCTATGGAGGCTAGTAAAGGCAAAGTTAGTGTTCACGGGCGAACCCGACCTGGTAGGAAGAAAACGACAGTGGATCCTGACCCTAGGATAGTGAGGCTATGCTGGGACACCGAAGTGCCGAAGTTACCTAGCCCAGGGGCTGCAGCTGCATAGGTCTGAAAAGACGTCGGGAATCTCGTTGCCGGACCGGGAGCCTGGAAGGAAGAAGTTGCTGGCAGGCGACCAGTGAAGGAAAGTTCGATGGATCCAAGCCTGGATCAAGGAAGAAGAAAACCTGAAAGCAGAGGGGACCAAGTTCTTGAATCACTAGCCAGTGATTAAGTGGGCACCAGGATGGCACCGGGCGAAGTCACCGCAGTCAGGTGAGTGGGCGCTGCTGGGCTCTGCAGTCTCTCGGACCAGGAGGCGTTGTCGGCGACCAGGATGGAGGTGCGAGCTGTCCCACGATGGATGAAGTCGTTGGCGTCGAAGTTACCCAGGATTGGGCAACAAGCCTTGGCTAATTCAAGCCCACGCGGTGGACTCAAAATGGCGTCTTGAGTGGACCAGGAGGGTCCGGGGTGCTCCTCTTCTGGAAGGGAGCAAGGGCCAGTCTGGAGCAACCAGACCAGCAGCAGAAATGTCGTCGGGCGTCGTCAGGGAGGCCACAAGCCAACGGGCTAGTAGCCAAACAACGCGGTGAGCAGCGGAAAGCAGAAGGGCCCCACGCAGATCGTGGAGATGCTGGGGGGCTGCTCTTCGGTGCTGGAGCTGCTCAGGGTGGGGGCTTCTCGGACCCCAAAGCACTCACCAGGAATTCACTCGGCGGGCTTGCTGGAAAGAAGTCGTGCAGTCTTGCAGATGGCCGGTCCCTTGAGGTCTCGTCGCACCCACGGTTCTCAGCTGGGCTGTAGAGGTGGGTAGAGGTCAGAGGTGCCAGGGAAGCCGGTTCTCGTCGAGCTGGGCAGTCGGATTCCGGAGGAAGGACTTGCAGCAGACCGCAGTGTTCTTAGATGGTGCCTGCGGATGCAGGGTGACTACTCCTTAGTCACAAGGGAGAAATCTTAGGAAGAAGTCTTGAGTTCCTTTCGCAGAAAGTAGTTTCAGGATTCAAAGATGATCTGATTTGGAAGGGGGCCAGTCTCTACCTTTATCTGGGAAAAGGGGGCTGGCACGCGACTAGGTCCTGCCCTATGGGTGGGACCAGGAGGGGGGTGGTTACACCCACTTCCTTGGCGGGCTTTTCCCCAGCACAGGGTCTGGAGTGACCCTGGAACTGGTTCCAGCCAGCCTATGCACAGTGAGCACCGGGGTGCCACGTGCAGTCACCTTCCTCTGAAGCCCTGCCTACCTACAATACACAAAACCCTGTCTGGGACGGTGCTGGCACCGCCCCTGGCAGGAAACCCTTTGTCCTTATCTCCTGCTCTGGGAGGACTCCCAGCAGCAGGAGGGCAGACTTGTGTCTCGGTGGCAGCATCCATTTTGTGGATGCTAAGGCTCTGTCTGACTTTTAACCGGGTTATAGGTTACAGGCATGTCGTGTCCCTCTAGAAGGGTGGAATGCTAACCCCGTCGCCAGAATTGGCGAGGGGTTAGTATTCCAATTCGTGTGACACCTTACTCGACATGTTTTGATAAAGCGATACCAGAGTTGGCACATAACCGCGAGGATTATAATGCACTTAAGAGTATATGGTATGCGATATCATGGAAACGGCTAAGGGATGGATCCCGAAAGCCGCAGACAGGCTCAGCTCATGCCAGAGCACCATCTCACACGATTCCAAGCACTCTGCCTTCAGGATTGTTAAGGCCTGCCATAGGAGTGACTGATAGGAGATCTGTGTGTCCATTTTAGGGTTAGATATAGGTATACTATATCTAAAGCAAAGGGTGATTACACCACCTTGCCCCAGCTGTCAAGCAGCCAGTTGTGTCAGATTTGGATGGCCAGCCAGGGGTGGCATAATACATGCTGCAGCCCCTGGTAGGCCCTGGGTACACCTATGCCCTGGGTACCTAAGGTACACTGTACAGGGACTGATAAGGTGGCTCAGTATCCAATTTAGATATGTACCTAAGGTACATGGAATCCATTTTACAGAGAGAGCAGTGGGCCTGAGGTCCTGAATAGCAGGGCCTCAGGTCAACTAAGTCAGAAAACCAGCAAAACACCAGGCAAAAAGTTGGGGGCAACCATAGTCAGGGATCTACCTTCCTACATAACCCCCCCCCAAACGAAAGGAGATAAGGCTATCCTTGTCCAGGTAAGCCTATATTGCCTAAGTGGCCATTTAAGGAAGTACCAGCACTGGCATGGTTACCCCCTATGTCATGGTCCACTAAGCAATCCCTCACCCTAAGGGCGTCTGAGGGTCTCCACCATAGGGAATCTCTACCTGTGGTGTGTTTTGTCAAAGAAAAAGGCTGGTGCTGAAATGGAGTACTGAAGTGAGGCTCCACTAATTTTGGGCTCAGCTTCCTCCAATCATTTTCTACCATAGAGGCCTTTCTTTCCAAGACTGAGTTGTTTTGGGCTCTCAGGGTCAACCTCTGGCTACCTACAGCTGGAGGTTGGGTCCCTCTGTTTGGCTTACTGGAGGGACAGGTCAGGTTTGGGGCCCTTAGGTCCCAGGTCTGGCTGTGCCCAACAGTGTCCATCTGGGGGAGGTCCCTAACTAAATTTAAGGGGGATCCCTCAGGAGTTTGTTTTATTTTCACTTGGCTAGGACTGCTAGCTTCAGTGCCCTTAATCTGCTGATTGGGGGATTCTTTTGGACAGGGGGCCCTTTGGGGTCCAACACTGGCCTCCCTGACCTCTACAGCCCTGGGCTGACTGAGGCAGGGTAGAGAGGGGCAGGTTACCTGCTCCAGACTGGATCCCACCTTGGAAGGGTCCACTGACATCAGGGGTTCTGTCAGGCTAGGCCTGACTACCTCTGTGGCAGTTTCTTCACAAGGGGTCAGATCAGTTCCCTGAGGAGGCTGACCCTTTCCTAAAGTCTGGTGGGAGGGAGATTTCTCTTCCTCCTCAATACTCTCTGTCTGAGTGGAGTGATCCATAGTTTCAGGCTTCACAACACTGTCATCTGTCTGAGTTTGAGCTGTGGCCATCACAACTCTCCCAACCTTTTCAGGAGGGGGCTCAGTTTGGGTGTGGGCTGTTACCATGACAGCCTTGACAACCTGTTCTGGGAAGGAAGTTGTCTGAGATTGGGTTGTGACTGGCACAACCCTCCTGACCTGTTCAGGGAGGACATCTTGGACTGGGGCTGTGGCTACCACTGCCCCACTAACCTTACCATGGGTGTTCACCATTCTAGAATGGGTCTCTTGCTCTACTTCAGCCCAGGCTGAGAGCTCTAAATCATTCCCCAGTAGGCAATCTACAGGCAAGTTTGGTGACACTGCCACTCTCTTGTGGCCAGTGACACCTCCCCAGCTGAGATTGACCACTGCCATGGGATGATCTCTCTGTACTCCATCAATATTGGTCACCTGGTATGTGGCACCAGGTAAAAGTTGCCTTGAGGGGACTAGACTCTCAGTCACCATAGTGATGCTAGCCCCTGTATCTCTATAGGCCTCAACTTTTATACCATTGATGAGGGGCTCCTGTCTGTACTTGCCCAAAGTGTTGGGACAAGTTGTGAAGTTGGCAAACCCCATGCCAGTCTCACAGACAAGAGTATCTAAGTTTGGGGACCTGGCTAGGCCAGAGTCCCCAGGAACTCCCAAAGTAAATGCACCCAAATTCTTGGGGGCACTCCCACCACCTGGGGGATTACTACTAGTAGTAACAGGAGGTTTGGGAATGTTACTTGGGGGTATGTTTTCCTTATTGTTATTCTTGGGGCAACTGCTGTCAGTTTTTAAATGACCCACCTGTTTACAGGGATAACAATAAGGTTTCTTCTGATTGTTGGAAGGATTTTGGGACCCACCCCCCTCAGAGGATTTTTGGGGCCCTGGTGTGGTTTGATCTGAAGATTTATTCCCACCCTTCTCTTGAGGCTTGGTTGATTCCTTTTTCTGGTCACCACCTTGGTTCTTGGGCCTAATCCTGGTTCTGACCCATTTGTCTGCCCTCTTACCCAATTCTTGTGGAGAGGTCAGATCAGAGTCTACCAGGTGCTGGTGTAATAACTGGTTCTGACAATTATTTAAGACTTGCTCTCTCATAATTAGATTATACAATCCCTTGAAATCAGTAACCTTACTACCCAGTAGCCAGCCTTCCAAAGCCTTAGTGGCACAATCAACAAAGTCTGACCAGTCCTGAGACTGAGTTTTCTGGGTGTCTCTGAACTGCAACCTGTACTGCTCAGTGGTTAAACCAAACCCATCAACCAGTGCATTTTTCAGGACCTGGTAATTGTTAGCATCCTCCACTCTTGTAGTGAGGAGCTTATCTCTACCTTTACCATCAAAGGAGAGCCACAGTATAGCTGCCCACTGACTCTGGGGAATGCCCTGCACAGTGCAGGCCCTCTCCAGAGCAGCCATCCATTTCTGGATGTCATCCCCTTGCTTAAAGGGGGGCACTATTTTAGTCAGGTGTTTAGTATCTAAACCCTTCTCTCTATCTCTTGGGAGATTGCTGCCACCAGTGGGAGCTAGCCCACTCATCTGCTGCTCTCTTGCCAGGGCAAGCTTCTCTTTGGCCAGGGCAATTTCTTCCCTTTCAATCCTCAGTTCAGCTTGTCTCATCCTAGCCTCATGCTCCCTTCTCTGAGGGGAAGTAAATCTCCTCTGTGGAGGATTCCTTCTCCCCTGAGAAGAGGCATTAGAGTGCAGAGATCTATTGGAGTCCCTAGAAAGAGATCTATCTCTCCTAACTCCAAGGTTAGGCCCACTTCGGGTTAGTACTGGGGGGCCCCCAGATCCTAGCCCAAGTAAGTCTAAGTTGGTCCTAGTTAGCCTTCTGACTACCTCAAGACCCTTGTCTACCTCATCCCCAGAGAGTACCTCCTGATCCTCCTCCTCAACTGCTGAATCAGTGTTGGGGAGGTCTGGATCCCCAGAGGTTCCCTCTAAGGCTGGCATGCTCTCATGTAACTGAGAGAGCTTTCTGGCATCATATGTCTCTAAGAGACCTATCAGAAAGGGAATGGTGGGGTTAGACCCCTGCTTCAGTTTCATGGAGACACAGAGTTGCCTCATCTCCTGAAAATTGAGAGCTGCATATCTTGAAGTGACCTGTGGAGGGTCAACACTGACCAGGGGAGTCTCAGTAGAGTCCCCCTGAGTCGACATGCTTTTCTAGTGAGGTGTAAGTGGTGCACTTACCTACACTATATGTTTGCCTACTGATCCCTTGCTAGAGTTGTAGTTTAGGGTGTGCTAGGCCCTAGGAGCTACAACAGCTGGTTCAGTAGAACTCAGAGTATTCTAAGCTAAGTTATATGTACCTTTAGTACTTATGTGATCTTTCACAAGATATTCTTAGGGCATGTGTGGTAAAACAACAGCAAGCTCAAATCCCAACCGCTGCTCACCAATGTGAGAAGTTGGCCTGATGTGCAGTGTTCACTATTCTAGTGATCACTATATATCAGTCCAAACAACCCTTATTGATGATTGGTTGTAAGTCAACCTTATAGACCAGCTATCCTAGTAGCATGGATACGAGCAGGCTAAGACTCTAGAGGGCGTGTTAAGCCAGCTGTTTTACCATCACATTACCCCTTGAACACCCAGTGAAAGGACACCACACAAGTGTTATGAAAATAAACAATGTATTTATTAGAATCACAACAACCCTGTACTCTTTATGAGGACAGGGTGCTAAGCACACAACAAAACTCTTACGAAAATACTTTTAAGTTAGCACGTTACACAAATGCCCGAGGGGCACGAAAAACCATATACACTAAAAGTGGAATGCGAATTACTAGCAGGTAAGTAACAGTTCTAATAGGCTTTGGAATCGCTAGGACTGGACTAGGGAATCGTTAGATTACTACTAGGAGGCCCAGGGGACTCGGGTGCAGAGTGTGCACTCTCACGCGGGATGCGGGACAAAGTCTATGGAGGCTAGTAAAGGCAAAGTTAGTGTTCACGGGCGAACCCGACCTGGTAGGAAGAAAACGACAGTGGATCCTGACCCTAGGATAGTGAGGCTATGCTGGGACACCGAAGTGCCGAAGTTACCTAGCCCAGGGGCTGCAGCTGCATAGGTCTGAAAAGACGTCGGGAATCTCGTTGCCGGACCGGGAGCCTGGAAGGAAGAAGTTGCTGGCAGGCGACCAGTGAAGGAAAGTTCGATGGATCCAAGCCTGGATCAAGGAAGAAGAAAACCTGAAAGCAGAGGGGACCAAGTTCTTGAATCACTAGCCAGTGATTAAGTGGGCACCAGGATGGCACCGGGCGAAGTCACCGCAGTCAGGTGAGTGGGCGCTGCTGGGCTCTGCAGTCTCTCGGACCAGGAGGCGTTGTCGGCGACCAGGATGGAGGTGCGAGCTGTCCCACGATGGATGAAGTCGTTGGCGTCGAAGTTACCCAGGATTGGGCAACAAGCCTTGGCTAATTCAAGCCCACGCGGTGGACTCAAAATGGCGTCTTGAGTGGACCAGGAGGGTCCGGGGTGCTCCTCTTCTGGAAGGGAGCAAGGGCCAGTCTGGAGCAACCAGACCAGCAGCAGAAATGTCGTCGGGCGTCGTCAGGGAGGCCACAAGCCAACGGGCTAGTAGCCAAACAACGCGGTGAGCAGCGGAAAGCAGAAGGGCCCCACGCAGATCGTGGAGATGCTGGGGGGCTGCTCTTCGGTGCTGGAGCTGCTCAGGGTGGGGGCTTCTCGGACCCCAAAGCACTCACCAGGAATTCACTCGGCGGGCTTGCTGGAAAGAAGTCGTGCAGTCTTGCAGATGGCCGGTCCCTTGAGGTCTCGTCGCACCCACGGTTCTCAGCTGGGCTGTAGAGGTGGGTAGAGGTCAGAGGTGCCAGGGAAGCCGGTTCTCGTCGAGCTGGGCAGTCGGATTCCGGAGGAAGGACTTGCAGCAGACCGCAGTGTTCTTAGATGGTGCCTGCGGATGCAGGGTGACTACTCCTTAGTCACAAGGGAGAAATCTTAGGAAGAAGTCTTGAGTTCCTTTCGCAGAAAGTAGTTTCAGGATTCAAAGATGATCTGATTTGGAAGGGGGCCAGTCTCTACCTTTATCTGGGAAAAGGGGGCTGGCACGCGACTAGGTCCTGCCCTATGGGTGGGACCAGGAGGGGGGTGGTTACACCCACTTCCTTGGCGGGCTTTTCCCCAGCACAGGGTCTGGAGTGACCCTGGAACTGGTTCCAGCCAGCCTATGCACAGTGAGCACCGGGGTGCCACGTGCAGTCACCTTCCTCTGAAGCCCTGCCTACCTACAATACACAAAACCCTGTCTGGGACGGTGCTGGCACCGCCCCTGGCAGGAAACCCTTTGTCCTTATCTCCTGCTCTGGGAGGACTCCCAGCAGCAGGAGGGCAGACTTGTGTCTCGGTGGCAGCATCCATTTTGTGGATGCTAAGGCTCTGTCTGACTTTTAACCGGGTTATAGGTTACAGGCATGTCGTGTCCCTCTAGAAGGGTGGAATGCTAACCCCGTCGCCAGAATTGGCGAGGGGTTAGTATTCCAATTCGTGTGACACCTTACTCGACATGTTTTGATAAAGCGATACCAGAGTTGGCACATAACCGCGAGGATTATAATGCACTTAAGAGTATATGGTATGCGATATCATGGAAACGGCTAAGGGATGGATCCCGAAAGCCGCAGACAGGCTCAGCTCATGCCAGAGCACCATCTCACACGATTCCAAGCACTCTGCCTTCAGGATTGTTAAGGCCTGCCATAGGAGTGACTGATAGGAGATCTGTGTGTCCATTTTAGGGTTAGATATAGGTATACTATATCTAAAGCAAAGGGTGATTACACCACCTTGCCCCAGCTGTCAAGCAGCCAGTTGTGTCAGATTTGGATGGCCAGCCAGGGGTGGCATAATACATGCTGCAGCCCCTGGTAGGCCCTGGGTACACCTATGCCCTGGGTACCTAAGGTACACTGTACAGGGACTGATAAGGTGGCTCAGTATCCAATTTAGATATGTACCTAAGGTACATGGAATCCATTTTACAGAGAGAGCAGTGGGCCTGAGGTCCTGAATAGCAGGGCCTCAGGTCAACTAAGTCAGAAAACCAGCAAAACACCAGGCAAAAAGTTGGGGGCAACCATAGTCAGGGATCTACCTTCCTACAATCGGTCATTGCTCCCTAGCTTTACAAATACCTCACATAAGTTTAAAAGCTTAGGGTTCATGTTAGGTTATAATTAACTCAAAAACCCACTGGTAGCCCTAAAAGAGCATCTATGTTTTTTTAGTTTTAAGTAAATGGTTGCGTGCTACTGGGTATGATCCTTCGCTGTGGGCCATGTATGCAGACCTGTAATCAGTCCCAGAAACTGCAGCTTTATGTTGTCTAGTGCACCACAAGGTTGTCTGAAGTGGCGGTGTGGAGTCTGCAGGACATAAATGAGCTTGTATCGACATAACCTGCATGTGGTCACAGTGCAAAATATTTTATTTCACAATAGTGTGCATGAGGGTTTTATTTATAACTTGCAGAGCCCATGTCCGACTAACCGAAAAAAATTACAGAAAATATTCAACTGTAGATCATGTTAGGCTATACTGTGAATATGTTTTTACCAGGGACCCAACCGTGAACTCTAGAACATTGCCCCTTGATCTCAATCATAACAGATCAGTCTCCTTTATCTACTCACGGAGAAACACTTCAATGCCTTAAAATGCACTAAGGTGGTTCATTTATTTGCATACAAGCATAATTTTAAACATATTTCCTCGAAAACACAGAACATTTTAATCCTTTTAAAAATAAAAAAACCCTGCATATATGGTCAGATAGAAACTCACCAGTAGAGCTTTCGCTTGCCACACTGTCGATCACTGATGCTCTGGAGAACAGCTCATCGAGCGACTTGATGTCACTTCTTCCAGAAATGGGAGTGCGACTTCGGCTCATGAGCTTGAACCTGGGTGTGGAGTTGCTGTTGAGAGAACTTCTCACTGAGGACATGGGTGACCTGGATAGTGAACGTGTTCTTCTGGTATGCCTTGGGGTGCCTTTGCTGGGCGGTGAGGGGGTTCGGGAACTGAGTCTGGATGGGCCCCTGTGAACAGAGCCTTGGCTGTGGAAAGATGCAGTGCGGTGCAAACTTCTCCGGGGAGAGCCCTTCGTAGGAGGGGATGGTGTTCTTTTCACCTAGTAATATGTTAACCAAAAGGAAAAATTAAACGGTGCAATACATGCTTATTTTAATTTCATGAACGGATGAGAATTAGCACGAGTATGCAACTTGATGGCTCATCTTTACATCAAGATGCTTGCGGGAAAAAGTATTGCAATGCAATAAGAAAGTACCAATTTGTAAAAGGGATGCCAGGGTAAAATGGGAGACCATGGAGCAGACCATGCAACAACAGTGGTCTGCTCCTCCAGAGGCTCGCAGCTGTCATTCACAAGACCCTGACCCACGCCTACAAGTCCTTCCATAACTAAGGATCCACCTACATGAACCACTGCCTGCAGTTCCACCAGCCAAACAGGAACCTCCGCTCAGCAAACTTCACCCTCGCAAAGATACCACACATATGATGCAGTTGCACTGAAGGGTTCTTCTTCTCCCACTTTGCCGCCAAAGCCTGGAATGACCTACCTCTCGACCTCTGCACTACACCATTGCTGACCACCTTCAGGAAAAGACTCAAGACCTGGCTGTTCGAATGAGACCAGCAGCAAGCGCCTGTATAACCCCTGGGTGACAAGCAGTGCTCTACAAATGCGTTAATTGTTGACCGAGTGGATTCTTACCTCCGGGCTAGCTTCAACTGTGTGAATGGTTTTGGAGTGACGAGGGCATTTGATTATCTTTCCATGCTTCGAGGCGGCACAAGCAATCATAAAGCATACGTATATTTTCTCACAAGCCACAACAAACGGGACAAGACTTTGCAGGTCCCTTTATCCATGTGAATAGCAAGAAATTGCAGTGTTCACATTGGAAGTCACAAAACATTTGGAACTTGCAATGTCATTTTACTACACTGCGGTTTGTTTTGCACACTGCCAATTGCTACAGACTAAGACTATATGCCGTGTAACTGGCTCACATGCACTTAAGGTTCAACGTATTTTATTATGCAATAATTTGGTCTGGAAGTCAAACTAGGTCAAAACCCAGGGTCAGTTAAAACATACAAAGGGACATATCTAGAATCACTCTCACCTTTGCGCCAAACATCTGTCGCGGTGTAGAGTTTGGACGCTTCCACCAGTTGTCATTTTCGTCAGAAAATTCCACTGAGCTCCCTATGAGTCTTTTGATTTCCTCTTCCTCGCTCTCCAGGACAACCTCAGATTTAGCTGCTGTTCTCCTTTGGTTGGGAGGGCCAACATTCACTTTCTTGTGGCCCTGAATCTCTGCTCCTGGAAGCCTCTGATCCACATCAGTTTTCTTTAGAAACCGGTTGCCTCTGCCACTCAGATCGCTGCCAGACCTGGCAGAAAACGGCCGCTCATCAGAAGTCCTCAGATCAGAGTCCACATCAGAAGGCTCAGCCTCCAGCTTCCTGCTCCTGATCTTGTTCTCCAGTTCAGCAAGCTTCCTCAGGGCCGCACTAGATCTGGTCGTGGAAGGGCGCACCGGGTTGGAGCTTGGTCTCGGCTTATTGTCGTTCTGTATGTTTGGTCGGGCTTGTGACGGTAACGCAGGTTCTTCTACATTCTGCTTTTTCTTTAGGAACCTGCTCTGACCAACAGAGTCTTTTAGGGGCTTGACAGCTTCATTGTCTTTTGTCTTTTTTGGGCTTTCTGAACTCTCAGTGGAAAGATCGCTCAAATCACTCAGGCCAGGAGCGCTGGGTTTTTTATGTTTCAATACACTGGCTTTTTTATTTAGTGCATTCATGTACTCCTAAAAAAACAAAATACACAAACTATGAAACAGACTTTGAAGCATAAGGCATAATTAAGTTCATGTAACAGAGCTGCATGCATAATTACAGAAGTCTTATAGGAGCCTTTGGGGTTCTGATACTTAATCAGTGTATAAAATATTTCTTTAGACTGTAAAGTAAAAAATGCATATAGGTTTTAGACGTGTCTTCTTTGCCCCTGATTATGTATATATTGATCAGATTTATCTGGACTGCAATATAAATACCGGTATGAATAATGCCAATGCCCTTTCACGTCAGAGAAAAGTTGCTCAGAGGGAGCAATTTCTAGTTATATCCCTGGAAGTTAACTCATGCATTACAATTTTGTCTTTATGAAAGCAGCATGTCTGACTGTATCACTTTTTATACCCAGGCACTCTGGGTGTACCATACCATTTCAGTACGGTTTCTGCAGACAGAGCATTATGGCAAGTGGGACAGAAAACGTCAAAATGTACAAGTAAATCCTGCATGAAAGGGGTGTCGTTGGAGAGGGCAGGGGTCCAGGTTATGGTTCTGTTTTTGCAGAATGAACATGGGCCCTCACCTGCAGTTCGTCGTTAGTATCCTTGGGGGCCATCGGGATTCTCTGCCCGGACAGCTGAGCCTGTGCCCTGGCCAGCGCTGAACTTCTCATCCCAGGGCTTTTAAACATGATGGCACCTGCCAAATGCAACAAATAAAAAAACATTAAGTAAAAGCTCCGTAATGCTATATTTTAATAGTACCTCTATGCTTCTCTCTGACCACTATCGAGCGGTATCGGGCACAAAATGTCTGGAAAGATCACAAGACACACCAAATGATGCAGCCGTTGTACCACAAACTTGGTAACATGTTCACCCTTGGCTTGAGATGTGCATGAGTCTGGTGTGATTGTTCAACATTCTATTATGTCAGAATAAGAGACTAACACTAGTTTGCACAGAGCTGTTCTTAGATGTTACCGAACAGCTAGCCCTGAAGGCTTGGGATCATCCAAAGATATCTAAAAAGTTTCAGATGGGTCTAATCAAATGATCTACTCCCATAGTTGTGACTTCTAAAGAGTGGCTGGCAGATCCTACAAATTAACATGATCAGAGATTTCATGGTATTTAGGTTTAATGTCCACAACACAAACTGAATTGTCTCTTGGTTTGTTTCTTTCCTGCACATGGTCTCACTCAAGGCAAGAGTTCAAATTGGTTGGGAGAAGGTGGCCGTCATTGAGCTTTGATTGAGGAAGGAAAATGGAACAAAGTGTCATATGGACATGGTCAGAGATGGAAGGCCTTGGAACCCGTTGAGCGAAGTATCCGTCTTCCCATGTGCCACATTTAGAGGCTGCTGTGATGGATCACTGCATGAAGGGTACTGGAGATGTTCTGAATGTCATTGAGCATGGAATGTCATGCTAAGTGAACAAGCAAAGAACTTAACTAGATCCGATCTTGGTCTGGAAACGAGTGGACTTTGTTCGGAATGAGGGGGTTCTTTGTGTTGTTTAAAAGTCAGCAAGGAGCCTATGCTTCAGGATTTGGTATTGAGGTAAGCCTAGGACAGGACACTGGTGTAGTTGAGTTCAACAGTGATTAGCGGGTCACCATCGGAATCAAGTAAACTCCGTCTCCTCCTCCTGCTACAACACCCTCCGCATGCTTCGCAGGATCTACAAGTGGATCCCGATCGAAACCAGAAGAACGGTGACCCAAGCCCTCGTCAGCAGCCGGCTGGACTACGGCAACGCACTCTACGCAGGAATCCTGACCAAACACCTACAGCGACTACAACGCATCCAGAACGCCTCGCCCCGCCTGATCCTCAACCTCCCCCGACGCAGCCACATCACCCCCCACCTCAGAGACCTTCACTGGCTCCCCATCAACAAGAGGATCACCTTCAAGCTCCTCACCCACGCACACAAAGCACTCCACAACTCCGGACCAGCTTACCTGAACAACAGACTCGACTTCTACACCCACGCCCGCCAGCTCCGCTCCGCCAGCCTCGCCCTCACTGCCGTCCCATGAATCCAACGTACCACCTCCGGAGGCAGATCCTTCTGCTTCCTCGCTGTTAAGACCTGGAACACCCTCCCTCCCCACCCACCTGCCGCAGACCCAGGACCTGCTCAACTTCAGGAAGCTCCTCAAGACCTGTCTCTTCGAGCAGTAGCAGCAGCCACCCCCCCTTCTCCCCTCAGCGCCTTGAGACCCTCACGGGTGAGTAGTGCGCTTTACAAGTTCAGTGACTGATTGATTGAAAGACGAAACAAAGGCAGTCATGTTTGAAAGCTAGATGGTTTGGTACCAGCCCAGACCTGGGAGTTCATGGATGGTAACTGTCATCATTGTGAAGGTACATCATTGTTTATTTTCTTACGCATTGGATTAATGAGCAGAAGACGTGGACCTACGACCACTATGATTTAAAGGCACTGTTTCTAATTACTCCCTCCCTCAGCAGACAAGTAACACTCCAGTCAGGCTTGGACATTTTAAGGAAATCTGGGTACTGTCAGGCCAGCAGTGAAAGGACAGGTTGTTCTGGGGACATAGTGAGCCTGAGCTGTATGGAAATCAGCGGATGACAATTCTGAGATGAAAGCTTGTAGTGGTACTTGCTGCTATATGTAGTTAAAGAATGGGCAAGTATTAAGCCCAGCGGTCTTCAGTCATCTCTACGCCAGTCATTGCGCCTGTGGTAGGCATGGGTGAGGCAGACAGTCTCAAAAAGATCAACACTCCGAGAGCTGCATTTACAGAATTGTCATCAGTCATTGTGACTTGACTGTAGTGGGTTACGTGCTGGGTCCAGTCTAACACCCACACTGATTCAGCGGTTAGGCATGTGATGCTTTCCACGTTTTGTTCGTGTTGTCTGACGTTTTTGTGGATTTTAGAGTGCCTTGGAGTATGTTATGAAATGCTAATTGGTCTGTGCAGTGGAAGGCTAAGTGTATATTTCTCTAACAAAAGTAGTAGTAGTAAAAGCTTTTATTCGACATTTTTGTCATTAAGCCAACATACATATAATACACATACTTTTTCATGAAATAGAAATTTGTTACAATGAATAAAAACTTTAAAAACATTCATATTGTACAAAAGCGCTGTTTGGACAAAGTGCAATTCAGGGCATATTCATTAATCATGGGTTTTAAGGGGGATATACATACCAGGGTATCATACTCGACCAGTTCAATCAACTTTTTTTTTTTTTATGTCTCTTTAAAACAGTTATATACAATAGTAAAAATATTAAAAGACTAATATTAAAATCAATTAATCCTAAAATGGTAATCCAAGCTTCTTTCTGATTATACAAACACCATGGAGAAACCTACTCAGACCAAACACTAATAGCCTACTGTTAGAGGTTCTAAATATTCTTTCTGCCTCTTTGAATGAACGTGTCCCCATATTTTTACATAGAGGCATGATCCATTTTTTTCGAGATTTAACATATAATGGACAAAAGAAGAGGATATGAGCCTCATCTTCTTTCTGGTTTAGTACACATGAAATACAATGAGGATCTTTACTTACTCCTCCCCACCGGCAGGAATTTGATTTAATCTGTAACACTCCATATCTGAATTTAAGAAAGACAGATTTAGCCAGGGGTGGCTCAATTTCGTCCATAAAAAGTTCAAATGATGGAAGATCCTTGAATTGCAAGAATGTGGACGTTAGTTGTCCAGTGGCACGTTCATATATATGATTATTCACATAGTTCCAGTAGGCAGATTTTACCTGGATCTTACAACTATTAGGCAAGGTGATAGATACAGCTGGTGTTTCCCAGTAATGTGATAGACCTATTACTGTAAACCAGTAAGATACATGTCTCAGCCACTTTTGTGTTGAATGAATCTAATTCCATAATTTCCAATAAGCCTGCTCTGTAGTTACTTAGTTCTGGGGTAGACCATAATCGCACCCAATAAAGCAGTGGTCGCAAAAAACACAAGAAATCAGTACGCTTTACATCAATGTCTAAGTAGAGTGACGCCAAAGGTGTTCTTAGGGGTAGTCTAAGTAGGCGTCTGAAAAACTTGTTTTCTACAACGTCAAATGTTTTTTTAGAATAAGGCCCCCAAATTTCGGCCCCATACAGGGCGGCGGATTGGGCTTTTGCTTGGAACACGTCAATCGCAGGTGTAATAGCTTTAGATATACTCCCACCATGAATCTTTAAGATGGGCAATGAATTCTGTGTAAGTGTTAACCTGCTTTTGTCGAGTTGGTTCGCCCAAGACATTCTGCTATCCAGCCTAATGCCCAGATAGTCAAAAGACTCCACATATTCAAGTTTGTTATTATTTAGGACCAAGTTCTTCTTAAAGGATTTGGAGGGATTAATTGCCATATATTTCGTTTTGGGTGAATTTATTTCTAACCCCTTCATTACACAATAACTATTAAATTTATTTATTAGATTTTGCAAGCCTTTCGGAGTTTGAGATATGAGGATGGTGTCATCCGCGAATAGTAATGCAGTGACTGCCTCGCTGCACAATTTCGGCGAATCATGATTGCATTGAGCTAAGTAGTGGGGGATATCATTTACGAACAATGAAAAGAGGGTTGGTGCTAGAACGCACCCTTGTCTCACACCTCTTTTCACTGGAATGGATCGGGTAAGTTCTCCATTTCTACCCCACCTTACTTTAGCAAAGTTGTCTGTATGCAATTTTATAAGATTACCTAACAAATCGTCCGGGACGCCCATCTTTTTTAGGCACTCCCATAATAAGTGGCGGGGGACAAGATCGAACGCAGAGCGTAGGTCCATAAATGCAACATATATGCTACTCTTCTTAATATTAACATACTTCCAGCATATACACATAAATCTATACACTTGGTCCACAGTGCTAGTCTTGGATCTGAACCCTGCTTGATAATTAGATAGGATTTCAGAGTCATCAATCCATATTAAAAGCCGATTTAAAATATGTCTAGCAAAAATTTTCTGTAAAATATCGATTAAACTAATCGGTCTATAGTTCCCTGGATTGTAACGATCCCCTTTTTTATAAATAGTTATAATTTCCGCCCCTTTCCATGTTTCAGGGATCGGGGTGCCCAATAAAATTGAATTGCACAAAAAGTTTATATACGGGCTCCATACCTCCAAATTATGGGTGAACAAGTCGCCAGGTAACTTGTCCGGACCTGGAGCTTTCCCTGCCTTAACTGCTTTTATAGCACAGAGCGTTTCATTAATACTAAATTGCACCGGAGTTGTGCACTGAGTAAGAAACCCGGGGTCATTATATACACCAGAGGACCCTACTTGATCATACAAACCCACAAAATGGTCAAACCAAACCTTTTCATCCAGGAAGAAATCCCTATTGGAACAGCCTTTTTTGTTATTTTTGGCTATTAAATTCCAGAAAGTGCATTGATCATGTCTCCTAGCTGCACTCAAAAGGTCTTCCCAGTTTTGATCGTCCCATTCCCTTTTTGCATTAAACATAAGGGTTTTATAAGCTTTCCTACACTCTCTAACCCTCATCTGGTCTTTAGATTTCACTGCAGTTATTAGGTTCGATTTTGCTATACTGCATTGTTCGTTGTACCAGGGCGTTTCTAGTTCCAGTTGCCTATTTACATTAACTTTTTTAGTAGTACAACATTTACTCAGGAGGGGAGTTAGAGATTCCACTAGGTGATAATGCATTTCCAAAACCTCGTGGGATCCCAGCCTTGTGTTTGCATATTGGGGGACGATATCTGAGAAGATGTTATAAATTCCCATGAGTGTCTCTTCTTTTGCTAGAATGTGGGGCCATTTAATTGCCTTCCTATTGTTAGAAATAGCAACCTCAGCTACCCCGCTCTCATTTTCCATCCCGCAGTCTTGCATCAAAAAAGGGTCAGATAATAATCCTAACTGTAAGGGGAAGTGGTCACTTTCGGGTCTGTTCACAACCTTGAAGGCCAACAATAGGTACCAGAGGTTTATTGAAATTAACATAAAATCGATCAGGGATTTAGACAAACCTTTACTAAAAGTAGAATTGGCCGGTTTATCTGGGTTTAATCGACCATTACATGCCCGCAATCCATGCGATACAGTCAGTTCATAAATTTGCATAGCAGCCACTGAACATTTTACATGTTTTGTATTATCTAAGGGGGGGATGTCAAGCGCTCTATCTTCTGTTTCTAGTAATTTTTCGAGCCCCACTATGGGTTCGAACTGGCAGTTGAAGTCCCCTCCTATGTATATTTTGGAATCCGGCTCTATGTTAACTAAGTAAGAACTGAGTTGTTCAATAACCAATGATGCCTTATTTCGTGGGGAGGGTCTATTATAAACATTTATCATATATACATCTCCCATGTTTTTCGTGGTTATCTTAACACCTAGTAAGTCTTTAGAGGGAAAATACAGTGGTGATACAACAACGTCCAGGGAGATACTTGTCCATATTATTAGACCCCCAGAGGGTCTACCTCTTAATGATGGAATTGCCCCCTTGAAGAACGTTTTGAAGCCAAGTCTGTGTATAATATTGGTGGCCCATGTTTCCTGCATAAGTATGATGTCATGCTCCTCAATAAAGGAGCTCCAGTTTCTGTCGCACAGGTTCCTGGACAACCCAGCAATGTTCCATGACAAGATCTTTAAGTCACGCTTTGGCTTACAGGGTTCAAGGCCAATGGGTTCTCGATCAATTAAGTGGCTTGTAGCCGAGAGATGGCTCTCCTTGGGGACCTCCGGGATTGTCAGTGCGACTGCCTGAGACCAATGAACTTGGTTGTGCAAGGGACGTGGAAAGGAACCGTGGCCCCCAATGCTACCTTCAACGATTGCGGCTTTCCCTACCTGCAGATCCTTATAGAATGGGTGGGCAGGCGGACCTTTGGGTGCAACCTCTTTGTTTGTTTGTCAGTAACCCCACCATGACCAGTTCTTATCTGACCCTACGGTTAACGGTGGTATTCTTTCAAGTGGTGTCGGAGGGTCAAAAAAGGAATATTTGTTAGTCGTCATCCCATGTTGAAGTGGAACTCTGCTAATCTGTTCCCCTTGCATCGGGTAAAAATAACTAAGGTCGCAGGTCCCAATTCCTCTATTATTACTGCATGGCTGTTGGCTATAGACAAGTTGGGCAACAGAGGGGTCTTTAAAGTTCACCAGGATACAATCTCCTTCAATGTCTTTTAATCTTGTTCCCACCCAACTGACTCTTCGGACGTGGATAACCTGGCAGTTTACTGTGTAGGGCAGAGGTCTATTTTCTTTTAGCCAATACAAGGTCTTGTTTTTTAGCTCGTCGTATGACTCCCTTTTATTTGGTTTTAATTGTGGAACCCCGGTGAGAACTACCACATACGGTTGGCATCCTGGTGGAAGATGTGCATTGTAAGCCCTTTTGGGCTTATGCGGAACAGTGCTACAGTCAGATGTTTGGGCATTGATGTTATTGCAAGTGGCTGCAGCTTGCGTTCCCTTTGTTGGATTAACAGGTGCCTTAGTTTCCAGGGTGGTAGACTTTGATGTTTGTTTAATTTTACGTGGAGCCGGTTTTGGTGGATCAGCCGGTTTCGGTCTATCACTGGTTATTGAGTTTTTCGGGGACTCCATACCTGGTTCTTCCTGCACAGTATTTGACCTACTCGAGGCCACCTGCTTTTTTGAGTTCATAGCCCTGTCTTTCATAGCTGGACCAGGTTGATGTGCTGGTCTGGGTGACATTGGACTTTTTTCCGATCTTACAGATTCTTGATCAATCTTTGAGTGAAGTTTTACCAGCGTTTTCAGGGCGAAAAAATTATCCAAAGATGTTTGTTCGAATTTGTCCAAACGGTCCATTAGCCTTTCCAGTTTTACTATTACTGGCTGTAGTAGTGATGTCATGAGTGAAAGAATTTCTTCCGTCAGCTTCCCTGGTGCCGGTTTTTCTACAGAGTTATTGGCTGATTCTATAGTAACAACTGTGTCGGCATGCTCTCTTGTTTTATTATGCTCCATGGATTCTCCATGCTCATTCCCGTTGTTCATTAGATGGTTTGCTACTTTTTGGCTCTGGTCACCTACATTCATGAAGTTCTTACGTATTCTTTTTAGGGTTTTTAATCTATACGCTTTACGAGGGGTGACCAATCTTTTCCTTTTAGCAGCTGTTCGCCCTGTCATCTTAGGGGGTGATTTGAGGAGGTGGACTGAGGGAGCGTCATGTATCATTACTAAGGGTAAGGACAATGGTACTGAGGTTTGAGTGTTGTTTGTTTGAACGTTCGTAGGAGATTTTTGTAGGGGAGCCTGGTCAGATGTAATTTCATAAAAGTCACTAGCCCGTCGTGTGTCAATGACACATGGTTGTGTATCACTAGGAATGGCAGCAGTGTTAGAGTCGGCTGGTATGAGGCTATTTGAGGGTGATTTAGCCTGTGCGAGGGACCCCATAGAGGATCGTCTATGAGCCAGATATTCCCGTGACAGTCTGCGTTCCGCTAGTATGATCTCCTTTTCTACCACTGATACCGCACGGGTTATGAAATTGTCCATAGTCCCTAACGTGGTGTTTCCCCCCTTACGTGAGCATCTGCCTGAGCGTGTTGCCATTGGTGAAAATGCAGACATGAGCAACTCGTTTTATAATGGGCAGAAGGCTTACCGGAGTTGGTAGGGGGGTGGCCCGTCCCGGCCCCTGCTGGCCCCGGACGGCCACAGACGGCCCGCCCTTTGCCCGGGCTTCGCCCGGCGTCCCGCAAGATGGGCTCTCGCTTGATGATATAGGCGAGGCGGTGGTGGGCGGGGCACTCAGGGGGGCGCTGACCAGATGTCAGGTGGTCACGCAGGGACTCCTGGGATAGTGAGTCCCTGCCGCGCTACCCCTGCAGCCTCCTTAGGTGTTTGTTTCCCACGATGTTACCTCGGGCAACAGTCAGGATCCACACTCGATAGCGTTGGTGGGACCACCCACAAAGACAAGGCGGCGAGCAGTGGATTTGGATTAATGGACCATTGGATTAATGGCTCCAAAGGACAGGAAAGTTCCACAGCGTCTCTGGCGTTTCCGTGTAACAAAAGAGAGGGACCCGAATGAACCCAAAGGGGGTGGGGTACCAGAAGACAAACTGTCAGTGAAGTTTCCCCTTTGGGTGAACTTTTAAATGAACGACAGTTTAACACCAAAAGATCATACACTACAAACGCACAGCGGAGTGAACAGGATACAGAACCCCACGTTGCGGTGAAGAAACTGATACGAGCAGGCTGCGGGCGGTCTGGCTCATGTGGAAATAGAAGATTCTTCTGTCCACTTTTACGAAGAACGGGACTATACCGTCTTTGATGACGTAGTGCAGTATAATTCTATACGCACACTGGATACGTATTTTTAAGGTATTTTTCGAAGGTAGCTGACTCTAGCAGTACCGTTGAAAACATCCATTCACTGATCAATAAGATTTTGTGTATTATTGGGACATTATTATTTTTCCTGAAGAAGGTTTTTGGCTTTGAACATTTATATGCCTTAACCGAAACGCGTTGATGCAATTGTTGGGGTGAAGAAACACTAAGCCACTGAAAAATGATTCTCCTGTAATTAAGAAATTGAATGTATAATCTGGAACAGGAATTATTAATTAATTCATTCTAGTGACTTCTTCCCCATCTTTTAATTGGAATCATTTTCCGAGTGTGTTGTCCCTTGTCTTGTAATATGTTATTTTGATATTCCACATTGTTGGGGTTTTAGCTACTGTTTTTTAAAATAATTTTCTTAAATAAAATGTACATTTTTTGTATGATTGTTTCATGTTAATCATTACCTGCTCCTAGTGTATGTGTACGTTTGTAGTGTATGATCTTTTGGTGTTAAACTGTGGTTCATTTAAAAGTTCACCCAAAGGGGAAAATTCACTGACAGTAAGTGTATATTTCACCACTGAGGAAGGGCGGAATATATTTTTGGAAGAGTTGAGTCCAGTTGCAGAACAATGTGAGCAGCTAATTATGCTGTAGATTGCAGGGCCTGAATGTCAGCTCAGTCCTCGGCTAATAGGGAAGTGATGGGGTGGGCTGGTCTGAAGGAGGGATTCAGTGTGTTCACCGAAGAGGATGGACAAGGTGCCCCGAAGGATGGAGTGGTGAGGGGTGTTAGTATTCATTTATGTAAGGACTTATCAAAGTACTCATAGAGTATGAGTTGTGGGTTTGGTGAAGGTGGACTGAGGAGCAAATTAGTGGGTGGTGCAGGTTTCTTTAGGGGCAAACATTAGTGAGGAGCCCGGGAATGTACCCAGAAGTCTATTTGTAGAGTGCAGAGGACTTTGAAGCTGAATTTCGATTTAGGACAGTTTGTCTTTTGTAAAAATTACTACAGAATTCAAAATTGTAAGGGATTTGACCTTTTATGGGGTGTTCTATGAATACTTTGCAGTGAGGGGCCCAAGTCTTCGCTTCGTACAAAAATGTTGGTCAGAAATAATGCACCAGTGAAATTACAATTCCACAGATGTATCAGTTCCATGCCAACTAAGTAGAGTTTGCTTCCCTTCCTCCCCAGTTCCTAATGAAAAGGTTCCAGCCAGGACCCAAACAAACGTCAGTAGTAGGAAGCCAAAACAGTTATTAGTGGAACATCCCAGCATATTGTGCAATTATAGGGCAAGACCCCTTTTCCTGATTAGTAAGAACTCTAGAACTGTGCTTAAGGCACAGAAATAAGGTTGTTACAAGCAAATGGTCTCCTTTTAAAAGACATATAATTCGAATTCAAGGCAAATCATGGAATGTACTTCACCCACCAACCTTGCAGGATGCTTTGAGAAACTCACCTGTTGCAAGAAGAGACATTTATCCGCAGGAAAGAAGATGGCACAGGGAACACCGTGAGCCCAAGGATTTTGATTCAAATTATCAGAGGATCCTTCAGCTGGTTTTGCCGTAATGTGAGCTAGGTTCCACACAACAAATCACTGAAGCGACCTGCCCATTTGGAAACTCATGCAGACCCTGGACCTGGAGGCAAGATCTTCCTCAATCCAGGAGATCGGGGATACGAAATCGGACAGGCTGTCAGTCTTTGCAGAGGTTGCTTCATATTTTCTGAACTTAATATACTGGACAAGATTGAGCATCAAACGCATTCTCCGCCAATCGTGCATCTCACAAAAAATCCTTTTTACTTCTATGTTTGCAGAAATCGCACTTCCCAAGAGATTGACAGAATGCATGCCTCTCTGTAGCTGTCCATTATTTAAAGCCACAGAAAGAATTGCCATTGTGAATCGTGATCTTACTGGAATGCCTTTGGCTAGGAAACTAGCATGGAGAGGAATGGATATAAAATGAAAGGCAGAAGAGATGGTGACTGCCTAATACTAGATTCTGAGAGGTAAACAACTCGAACAACTCTGGCACTCCTTAGTGGCTTAGCCCGTTAATCTCCTTACGTAGATAAGCACAGTGGTCAAACACTCCTCACCTAAAGCCCAAAGACCACCTGTCGTTGATCAGTCTGTTCTCCTACACAGCGGCAGCTGAACAAAGGTGAATGTTGCACTTAGTCCTTGAAACTCTCCAGGTGATGTCAGATATTGTTTTTGTTTCCGGACAACAATTATTAATAAAAAGCGCTTTGTGACAGTGTTTGCCGCAGTAATATAAAGATTAATTTTAACATGTATAGCCAACAGCAGAGCTAAAACATTTGTCAGAAGATTTGCAATTTAAATATAATGGACTATGAGCAGGGAAGAGGAGGGATAATTGTCAAGAAACCAAGCCTCCCTAAAGCACGGGTTGTGTCTACATTCATGTGTGTTGTTGTGCAGCACGGTTCCTGGAGTTGATATCCAGGAATGTCAAACCCCTTTGCACCAGCACCTGTTTTCACATGGGTAGTTTTCGAAAACGGTGTGGTTGTGTAGCATGCATGCAACTCGATCTAGTTGGTTATGGTAAGGCCACTACTGGCTTGTAGAGCTGTGTAGTAAGCGTTGTTGGAGAGGTGCATGCCACCTATATTGAGAGTATTCATGGAATGTACTGAGATTATGTGGAATTAGTGACAGTCTAGCTGCTTAGTTAGTGAGAAAACATTACTGTGTGGTTCTGCAGTGCTGTGGCCACTTAGGTAGAACATGCATACAATCAATTTGTGGAAGGTTCTCAGGACATACTGCAATAATCTGGAGCAACAGGTCTGCGTGAATAACAACCGTGCATGTGCATACGTGCATGTCTGTTTGTGGAACAGACATGCACTTATGTACAGTCAGGGGAAGGAGAGTTCCTTCTACTAAAGTGACTTGTAGTCATATGTTTATTCTTTGAGAGTAAAGGTGTGTTTTATGTAGGGAAGTGGTCGTTAACCCGTGGGACTATCTGCGTGTTTGAGTGTTCAGATGGTGTTTGCCATCCAGTAAACCATGTGTAACACAGAGAGGATTTCGATGTGTTGTGTGTGCAGTGCAATTGATGTTGGGTGTTTAGATGGGGGTATTTGTGTGCCTTGGTGCAAGTCTGTGCCTACTGAGGATAATCAACTTTACGTATGAATGTGAAGACTCGACAAATGTGTGGTCTTGCTCCATGTGATGTTGTGATTAAATCCTGTTACTGAAGGGTGATAAAGCAAAGAAAACCGCTTATGCAGCACTTGAAGTCCTTGCATAAAATATAAAGGTTACTACCTCCAAATAAAATAGTTCATGTCTCATCTGTGTGATAACCTGCCCGCCTACTACAAGATACATTTGTAAAGTTCCAAAATCACAATATGGCCTACAAGCATTTTATAAACAATTAAAGAGCTGTCACTGTACCATCTTACTAGGAGCTACATGCCCCTTTTCTGTAGCAGCTTCACTTTAGGTTATTTTAATTAATGTGCATGCACTATAAGTCTAGCGACAACCAAGCACTTTGTGTTAAAGGGCTATAATTCTCTGCTGAGAAGTTTGAGCACTCCGCTTCTAACTCCTTCACAGGCCTCATTATGAGATCCGTGGTAAATAAGGGGTGGGGAGACAACTAGAAATAAGTTACCGATTCCGGACATATCTAAACACGGCTCCATTTCTTGTTACTTACAGGTGGCACCTCCTGATAACTCCAGACCTGGGCGTGGCGCTTCAACTGATGACAGTTATCTTGCCCTTCCTTTCTTAATGTGGACTTGTGCCTGCCTCCCTCCTACTCCTGACAAAAGATAGTTTCTCTTTTATTGCTGGCAGGAGGCTGTCCCCATCGTGTTGCTGCCAGTATCCTGCTCTTACTTGTGAAGGGCCTTCCTTCCTCCTCCATGCTTCAGAAAAAAAGCAAGCACACCCTTTCTCTTTTTCTGATAAGAATGTGACTTGCTGATTCTACTAATGGGGACACTCTGCTCCCCTCGTTTTACTGCTTCTGCCCCCACCATTCCTTTCTGCTGGTGTGGCGAGCGTTCAGATTTCTCTTGTTGCTGGCAGATGCCTGCCATACTCATTTGTCGCTAACAAAACCTAAATCCATCACTTTCAGCTTCCACTGGGAATGGCCTGGCCTTCGTCCCCTTTTTGTGCTGCAAAACTCCATCCTATTGCTTGCTGCTGACAGCAATCTTAACATCTCCTCCTGCTGACAACCCTCTACCTCATTATTATGATATGATATGAGATGACCCATGCTCTTCTTAATGATAGGATACTCTTCCTATGCTGCTGATAGGAGCTGCTTCATTCCCTTGCCGCTGAAATGAATGGCTCTTCTTCTTGCTAACAGGAGCTGCCCGGTCCTCTTGAAAGGAGCATTCCTCTTGCTGCGGACTCATTTTCTTTGCTTCTCAGAGGGCTCTTTGTCCTTGCTGCTGGTGGAAGCAAACATGTTTCCTTACTGCCAATAGAACCCTCTGTTCTTGCTGTGACTGGAGCTACCCCTTCTTCTTGCTGTTTACAGGACTTGCTGCAGAATGGAGCAGCCCCTATCCTTGCTGGTGACAGATCAGTTCATGCCAGTGACAGGGGCTGGCCATTTTCCCTGCTGTGGCAGAGCCTCTGTTCTTGTTGTTGAATGAAGCTGCCCCTTCTACTCGCTTCAGCCACGGCTCTTTGTTATTGTTTCTGGCAGGAGCTGTTCTCTTCTGGTACTGACAGAGCCCTTTGTTCTTGTTCCTAATAGAAACCGTCCCTTTCCACTTGTTGCCAATGGGAGCTGTCTCCTACTCTTGGTGCTGACAGAGCCCGCAGCTCTGGTTTCTAACACACCCAGACCCCTTTCTTTTATTTCTGATGGGGTCCTGCAACGATGGGAAGCACCTTTCTCGCTGTTCACATGAGACGTCCACCCCTCTTTGGTACAAACAAGCCACAGCAGGAGCCGACATATTTTCTTTCCTTAGTTATTTATTTAGGCGGTTTTATATAGTGAGGACATTAGCCAAAGGTGTTAGAGCTTTAGCGAAAGAAATAGATCAGTCCACAAGGCATATAAATTACATTACACAAGCGTACTGGGACATTTACAAAAGACAAAAAGCATGAATGTAAGTTATACATTGCAGCATTTGTAAATATCGAGTACCAGGATGTGGATGGGCGACGGGAACAAGACGGAATCCAATTAAGTCAAGGTAGAGAGGTAAACCTCAAAGTGCAGTGCAGTAACTAAGACATCGGGGTGTAGAATGGAGAAGAGAGATTAACTAAAATATCCTTCGAAAAAGAAGGGCTTTCAGTTCAGTTCAACTTTAAAGCTAGCCTACGAGATATTGGAGCTAAGGAGTTCCAAACTCTCATTGCGCTCCCTGCAAAGGACTGAGCCATAAATCATTCCTTTTTAAAGGGTGGGGTTTTTAGCAGGAGAGCTTCTGCATTCTGTGATAGTCTATTGCCACCAAAATACAAAGCTTGTTCAGCCAGGTAATATGGGGTGGATGTGTATAGGAGCAGGGGGTGATGCATGCCGTTTTGTGTGCAGCATTGGCTTCATTGGGAAGCCAGTGAAGTGTAATCGCAATCGGTGAAACATGGGGATTCCTTTTGGCCCCTGAGACGAAAAGTGCTGCAGAATGTAGGATTGCTTTTAGCAGAATGAAGCGAATCTTGCAAAGACCAGACAGGAAAGGATTGCAATGGTGGATGCCTGATAGCACCAGAGTGCACTTTGTGAAGCTGACTGCTTTCCCTGCTGCTGTTCCATGGGGTTTGCTCTTGCTGCTGGGAAATGAACTATTTTTCCTGCTGAGAGGGCGTTTACCCTGGCTCTTGTAAAGATGTGCCCCAGCATTGTAGTCCACGACATATACACTTATTACCTGCAAGTAGGGGCCCTACTCCTCCAGAATGGTACCCTTTCGTGTTCTGGATGGTGTCGAGAACGGTCCCCCGCCCCTGCTCCCGCTCACCTCGAAGGGGGGCGCCCACGCCCCAAGCCCGGAGGAGCTCCTGGTAAAGACGCTTTCACCGTTTCCTACACTACTGCGTCCTGGCTTCTGATTAGATGGATTACAACGTCTCAGCCAATCCTGTGCGACGCTCGTTGAAAGAACGTCACGGATCTCTTTGCGTCCCAAGCCTCGTTTGGGGGTTATTTCATATGTTTGTAAAGTACTTAAGCGGGGGATACCTGAACAATTGATTCAAAGTACAACTGGGCAACTATCGTAGCCACAGTAACAACACATATGTTATTAAAAGGTTGCATCAATTACAACATGTACTTTTACTTTGAATGCAATGTTTTGCTATCCACGCATTATACACATTTTGTAATACCAGCTAAGATTTCCGAAGGTAATTTGGGGAACATATGCACTAAACTACGGGCATTTTATTTACGGTGCCCATTTTTTGTCCCTTCTGAGCATTTTATCTATTTCAAGATGGCAGCCTTTTATGCGAATAGCTGGCTCCATCACTCTGTACCGTTGCTAGGCGCTTGAAGGAGGCGGCGCTGGCATGAGCCCTGGGTACGCTCCAGACTACAGTTTAATGGACCATGGGGATGCTCAACCTGGTAGTAGGTGTTACCACATCAAACATGGCTGCCACTCTGGTTACCTCTCGTTAGAAGAAAGAGAGCGCGACCTTGTCAGTCACGTGATCACCGACCGTCGCATCGAGCTCTGATTGGTTAGACCATCGATTGCTCCGCGTCGTGTTTTTGGCGGGAAACTCCACGCTCGCACCTGAGGTAGATATGGACTGAGCAGGACCAGAACCACAGCGCCTAGACTCCGCCATGCGTTTCTTAGCGCTCCTGCCGCTTACACTTATCCACACAGCGATGCCCACAGTTTATTTCAAAGAGCAATTTTTAGACGAAGGTAGAGGGTTTTATAATTTTTTTAAACTCACCCTCGTTTTATTTATATATATTATATACCGCTTTTTCCCCTTTATATCAGATCCAGAAATTCGGCGCAGTAAGTAAATAGCCAGGTCAGGGACTCTGTATCTCTTCTTGCTAAATCTCCCCTATTTATGGCGCATTTTTCTATTTTCCGTTTGGATTCTTTAAAACGTGCACTATATTTTCACATTTTTTGCTCATGAAAATACTCTTCAGTTGAAACGAGTTTTTATGAGTCCCACCGCCTTTATGTATCGAAGAAAAAGAGTTAATTCAGGTAGCCAGCATAATTCCACTTTTATTGGCTTTAGATTTCTTGCTCCATCCTAAAATATCCCTCACACATCAAGTGAAAGCTAGTGATTAAAAAAATCCATATAACTGCAAAGGCTTTTTTTTTGTGTGTTCCCAAATGTGTATCTAATCCCTGACTTGGAGTTCTGTCAATGGTGAGGATTTTTTTTTGAGGCACACAAACACCTGTGGAACTCCAGTACGCGTTGTGGCAGACTTGTCAAAAGTGGCTGAGGTCACACTTTAACCCAGGTCAACTTCTAGCATTAAGATGCCGATGATGACAACCACAAGGGAATCAGTACCTCAGCCGGATCCAACCCAGTTAATACGCACTGTCCTGCAGCCAGGTCCAAACTGGCCTGAAACTGATTGAACAGATGATATATTTCAACAAAGGATTGCATCTGATTTAAAAACAACTGCTTTTCCCTCCAGTAACTTTGCCCTAAAAATTGATATGAACAGGACACCTAACCGTTAGCATCAGACATATTAAAAGATGGTTTCTTCAATAAAGGACAGACTAACCATTGTGTGGTCACAATGTTTGGTACAAGAGGTAATTATAGCAATGACGGACTGGTTTATGGTTGTTTAGTTATTTCTTTAAATATTAATAGTGGGTATTGGTGGGCAGTCATTGAAAGTTCACCATGCATTTCGTGGCCTGAACTAAGCACAGCAGATCTTTCCAAAAATGAGAGAAATTTAAAAGTTAACATGTTTGAGGTTTGTTTCAATATATGGACAAGTGCTGCTTCAATATTTCTGTCCAGATGCCCTCAATTTTGGACAAAATAAACAGCGAGATGATTGCTTATCTCCTGTAAAAATACACTTTGTTGTGAGTTAAGCATTTTAGGACCCAGACTTTTTGAAGAATATAAAAGAGTCCATTCTACTAACATGGTTGACATTGTTTCTCTACAATTCACATAGACTAATGTGAGCCTCTTTGTTTATGTTTTATAGTATATTTATAGCTCTAAGCGGTATCATTATCAGTCATTTCAGGTGAGGTTTGGGGTGATGTTCTTGTTGTAGGTATAAACTATTTTGTTTTAGAACGTAGAATTAGATTGTCACTTATAATCTACACATAATTTAAATTTTTTTAACTTAAGCTGGATCTGGGGCAAATCAAGCAAACCTTTATTACAAGGTTGTGCAATCAATATGGTGAATGATTAGATGGTTAATATTTTCTGAAGGTTAAGAATTCCTCTTTCAATTAGTAAATCAAAGTGCTTTAGAATCAAAACAAAAATACACAGATATAATTAGAAATCAAAAAATCACAGGGTATCATAACAAAAGGCAAAATATTCCCACTTGCAATTTCCAATGGTCAAGAAGAAACCATGGTTTATTTTATTTATTTATTTATTTTAGTGTTTTATAGAGCGCAAACTTGACCCGTTAGGGTATCAGAGCGCTTTACAGAGTCACAAAGTAAACAATAGGAAGGATAACACAAGAATACTGTAAATTAGGGGGGAGGGGGTACGGGGTACAAGAGGGAAAACACTATACAAGGATAGTCAATATTACAATTGTTAAGGACGGACTCCTGTTTCTTGGTGGGGCGAGGTCGCAGGATGGAGGCAGAAGTCTATGGGGTGGTTGTGGAACGGGATTAGTCAAGGAATTTATCCATGAGGAAGGATTTGGCCTCCTTTTTGAAGCGTGCCAGAGAGGGGATTCTTCTGATGGCGGGTCGGAAGGAGTTCCATATTCTTGGTGCAGCCCCAGCGAAAGCCCGATTATAATTTTTTTTTTCTCGAAAGCAAGCAGGCTGGAGTAGGAGGGCACTGGCCGATCGTGAGTTTCTGCTTCCTCCGGATATCACAAGTTTCTGTGCAAGATACGCAGGGGAGTTGAGTGTAGGGCCTTGTGCGTGATACATGCCAGCTTGAGATGGATCCTAGCCTCGAGTGGGAGCCATTTCAATGATTTCAGATGAGGGGTGATGTGATCAAATTTCCTTGTGCCGGTAAGTAGTCTGGCAGCTGCGTTGAGGCAGGCTTTTAAGGGTGCTAGGGAGATCTTGGGTTAACCAGAAAGGGTGGAGCAGCCATATTCCAGCCTAGAAATAACTAGGGATTGGACTGCAAGTTTTAGGTCGGGAGCGTCAAGGAATGGTTTCAATTTCCAAAGGTAGCTCAAGTGAAACTGGCAGATTTGGCCATTGAGTTGATGTGGTCTCGCATGTTTAGGTTATGGTCCAAGGTGATACCCAGAGATTTGGCCGTGTCCACAATGGTCGGGGGGCAGTTTAAGGCTGTGATCGCTTAGATCCATGTCTGGATCTCCGAGTTGCTTTTAGGTGGGGAAATTAGGAGGAGCTCAGTTTTCTTTGCATTGAGTTTGAGTTGGTTGGAGGAAAGCCATTGGCGGTCAGCTTCAGGGCCTCATTCAAGGTGAGGATCTCTTCAAGAGATGAGATTTTTATGTAGATCTGAGTGTCGTCTGCGTACATATGGTAGGAGATATTTGCGGTGTGAAGGACCTCAGCAAGGGGTTCTAAATAGAGGTTGAAAAGGGTGGGGGACAGCGTTGATCCTTGAGGGACTCCTACCGTGACCAAGGAGGGAGCGGACAGGTTGCCGTTGATAAGGAATCTCTGAGATCGGTTTTGGAGGTAGGAACTAAACCAGTCGAGGACAGTGCCATCTAATCCCATCCTAAGTTTGAGGCGTTTGAGTAGCATCTCATGGTTGACCGTGTCGAAGGCCGAGGATAGATCTAGGAGGATTAAGAGACAGGTTTTGTCTTGGTCAAGGGGTTGTAGGGCATCATCGACAATGTGGAGCATGGTGGTTTCAGTGCTGTGTCCAGGTCGGAAATCAGATTGGCAGTCATGGAGTAGATGGAAGTTGTTGATGTGGTGACTTAGCTGCAGTTGCACACACTTCTGCACTTTAGCCAAGAGAGGAATGTTGGAAATTGGTCTGAAATTGTCTGGGTAGGCTGGGTCCAGCGACGGCTTTTTCAGAATGGGGAGGGCTTGGCCCGCTTTCAGAAAGTCCGGGATTGAACCCTGCCGGAGAGAGGCGTTGATTATCGTAGTCCAGCTAGGAATAATGGATTGGGCAACGGTCGCAAAGCAGTTAGAAGGGAGCGGGTCGTTGAAATGGTTGTTCGGGTTTAAGGTGGAAAGGATTTTGGTGACAGAGTCTTCGTCGTAGAGTGAAAAGTTGGTCCAATGTGCTAGATTCTTAGGTGAGGACTGTGGAGGCAGGGGGGGGTGAGGGGGAAGGTCAGGGGTCGGTAGAGATATTGAGGCCGCACTAAGTTCGTTACCTAGGGTTTTTTTTTTTTAAAAAACCTTTATTGTACAGAAAGCGCTCACAGATACGGGCCTACAACCCATCGGGCCGGCCACCACAATGAAAAAAACATATCAGGCAGTACAGAAGCACCAAGAGGATATCACAGCAATCCATACAAGAAGCAAAGGCAAAAAGCCACCGAGCAAACATCACGAACAGGATGAGAGAAGGTTGATTTTATAATAGAAGAAAGGGTGTCGCAGAATAATGGCAATCCGTAAAGTCCAGAGGGCCGTGGTGGGCCGCGAGCAAGCAGAAGTATCGAACACAGGAAAATTCAAAAAGAACAGTTACATTTTGGTAAAGGCAGAACGTGAGTCCCACAATAATAAGCAATTGCAACCGCTGCCCAGCGCCCTCCCACCACTACGAAAACACACAATAATACACAAAACTAAAATTAGACTTGCAAAACAAGGAGCCCTCTGTTACAACAACCCGGGGAAGGAAAGAAAAAAGGGGGAGAGGGGAAAAAAGGGGGGGAAAGGACATAGGAAAAAAAGGGGGGGAGAAGTAAGAACGCAGCATCACTGCACGCGCCCCACGGCTAACGAAGCACTCAAGAATAGACCGGCACATGGAACTAGTGGTAACAGGAGGAATGAATGCGTAGTAAACCGTGACGGCAGGAATACCAGAAGGCCCATGCTAGCAAAAACACCCCGGGGGGCCACATGCCGACACCGCGTCTCGAAAAAAGGGGGATACATAAGAGCCATAGAACCAAAAAGAATGAGGGGAAAACACAATACGACAGACCCCCCACCCCGCACATCCCACCCTGCACCCCTGCAGAAGGCTATGGCCTACCCCCCGGCAGCGTGCCTGTCGCCCTAATCAGAACCCGAAATATAGAAGAGATAAGTAAGAAAGAACCACAAAGACAAAAAGAAGAGGGGAAAACAGGGAAGTAACAACGGGAGAGGAGCCATATAATCAAAACCCCATCAGCTCCCTCCTCCCCGTCCGAAAATACTCAGAGCCCACGGGAAGATAGTAAGCACAAGGATAAACTCCAGGAACATGAAGGAGAATCGAACATAGTCATACAGTTACAAACGGATCATCCGACCATACCGCAAGATAATAGTCCACCGAGGCAAGTTCATCTCAACCCTGTCCTTGTTTATCACAAGCTGTAGTCGTCCAACGCACAAGGAACCAGAGCATGCGGAACAGGAGGTGAATAACAGGGAGTCCGATCGGCAATCCACACAAGCCATATCGATTGCGACCCGGATGAACAGGAAAGGACGGCAACCACATCAGGCAATGCAGGCACAGTTCCGGCGATAATATGAGGAAAGCCGATCCGGCGGAGCAATCACAGGATCTTCGTTCGGCCATTCGAGGCAAAAAAGGAAAGGGAGATCCAACGAGGCCGGTCCGGACGGGACCCGGCCGGCGGACCCCCCGCACAGGGGGGAGCTCAGGATGAAGGCGGGCAGCAGAGATCCGTACACCCACACCGACGGCAGCCGCCGGGCCCACGACCTCCAGGAAAGTTACAGCAGCACACAACAGAGATGAAGCCGCACCCACCAAGGGGGGCCCAGCAGGCCCGGCAAAATGATCCTCCTCCAGGTCAATGACAGGTGCGGCCATGGGAGCACCCCAGGAGCGCAAGGCGGCGAGGATGTCGCCAAGCGTAGGCTCACCTTTACGGTATTCAGCGAACGTGCCATGCGGCGGACCAGCGTCGCCAGTCTCGGCCAGGCCGAGAGACATGGGGCCGGCCGCCATCTTAGAAGCCCGGCGGGGCCGCGGCAAACTCCGACCCCCGTCCGGGCACCAGCGGGGCAAACAGGATACAGCCGACCACCAGCAGAGGCACCACCAGAGCAGGAAGGGGGGCCACCAGAAGAAGGCGAGTCGCCGGCTCCCCACACGCCACCGGCTCCGTTCTCCGAGTCCGGGCGGAGGGACTCAAAATGGCCGGACCGGAGAACAAAGGGGAGACGAGCCACATACACGGTCAACCCCGTCCATGGAAGGCAGTGCCCCAACACCAGGCCGCGGGACCGCCGGACCAGGCCCGGATAGCCGTTACCGGTCTAATTGCACATCGGCCTCTCCGACCGAACCCACACCGCCACCAGGTGCCGGCCACAGCGCTCCGTCCCGCCCGGGCGCCGCCAAGGAGTGTCAGGCCCGCTCGCTCCGGAGGCCCCGAAGCAGACAAGGGCGCAGCTCAGGATCCGCGGCACCCAGGAACAAACGGATCAAACGGTAAGTGCCTGTGAAATGTCGTAGTTCCATAGTCTATCAAAGAATACTTCCCGGGGCAGGATAAAACACAGGATAGACGTTCCAGACAGGAAAGCGAACGGAGCCGAGCTAAAACGCGGCCATCTCGGACGCGAGCTTGGCTCCTCCCCCCGTTACCTAGGGTTTTGATTTTGTTTGCAAAAAACGAGGAGAATTCCTCGGATGAGATGAGAGACTTGGGGTTTTCTTTCACTGTTTTGGTCAGTTTGTTCGATTGATGTTTGACCAGCTCAAAGAGTTTGCGTGGTCTGTTCTGGTCATTTTCTAGTTCAGCTCTGAAGAACTCTTTTTTTGAGTTGAGGATGTTCTTGTTGTATGTATTTCTGGCCTGGCGGAGAAGTTTTAGGTGAGCGGCTGAGGGGTGCTGTCTCCAGATTCTTTCAGCTTGTCGGAGGGATGTCCTCTCGTTATTGAGGGAACCAGTGTACCAGGGGTTTCTATCTTTGACCTGAGTTATTTTTAGTTTAAGAGGGGCTAGGTCATCCAGAATGTTCAAAATTGTTGTGGAGTAGTGATCATTGAGGTCATGTGATATGTGGGGGGGGGGGGGGTAGGGAGGTCGGATTTGCAGCGGATCTCAAGTTCCTTGTGGTCCAGGTTCTTGGTGTCTCTGACCCAGCGTTTAGGATGCACCGGTTGTGGTGTTCTTATCATGTGGGTGCCAGGTAGAAGGAAGGTGATGGTGTGGTGGTCTGACCAGACACAGGGGTCTATAGAGATAAGCTTGACTGTTGCCTCCTTAGAGATGATCCAGTCGAGTGGCCCCTTTTGAATGTGTTGGGAGTGAGCAAGCTTGGGTCAGGGCTTGATCGGCCAGGAGGTCTTAAATGGCGTTGACATGAGGATCCTTGAGATCGTTCCAATGCAGGTTGAAATCTCCAAGGAAAATGTCTTAGGTGTTGAGGGAGCTCTTAGCTGTGAAAATTTCCATGAGGTGGTCAGTGAAGGGGTCGTTCACGCCTGGGGGGTGGCAAAAGATGTGCAGGTTGCATAGATGGTGTTACTGCAGATTGAGAGGGCTAGATATTCACAGGCATCGGTAGTATCCGCCAGAAGCTCGGTGACAAGGAGGTTAGAGCTATAGATGCAGGCGATGCCGCCACCTCTCTTGTTATGTGGTCGGTCTAGCCTAGTAATGTTAAAGTTAGGGGGGACTAAGAGGTCAAGGCAAGGCGATGAGGAATCATTGAGCCATGATTCTGTTAAAATAGATAAGTCGGATTTGTTGTTCAGAATGAGGGCAGCGACATCGGTGGCATGCTTTACTGCCGATCGGCAGTTAATTAAGAGACCAGTCAGGGAGGGGAGGGAGGTGGTGTCAGGAGTTGGGGTAGACAGGTGTACAGGCGCTAGATTGCTTTGGTTCACCCTTCTGTTGCAGAGGGGAGCTGATCTGCAGGGGTTGATATCAACCGTGCAGATGGGGTGTGCCGCGCTCACGTCTGATAGACAAGGAGTGAGAGAAGCTGCATTATGGTCCTGGAGAATGTCATGGATTTCCTTTTCAGTGAAGTCTAGCGGCTTTGTTGTGGTAAGGGAAAAGCTGTAGGAGAGGGCGAGGTCAAGGGTTTCCTCCTCTGATAGGCAGCTAGGGTGCTTACGAGGGTGAAAGTGCCTCAAGGTTGTCGGTAGTGGGTGTTTGGGGTGTTCTGGGGTAGGAGGGGAAGAGGAATTCAGCTGAGGCTTGAGGTTGATGAGGGAGTGTTCGGCGAGGTGATGGAGGTTCGTCAGATCCAGGATGGAGAAGTGGATGCTCTGAATTATTTTAGTGGCTCTGGAGTGCAGAGTGTGGATATCTGTGGAGGGGGGTGGGAGGGTTAGGATGGACTGTGTTAGGGGTCTTAGAAGGGGTGGAATGAGTGTTAGCGGGACTAGCTAAACCTGCATCCGCAAGAGTCGTTGGAGGCGTACTGGTCTTAGAGTCAGAGTGGGGAGCATGAATGGAGGAATCCAAGGGTCCCAGGTCGATTTCGTTAGGATGGGTGGTGGGAGGGCTGAGGGGGTTAGGGTGTGCTGTGTTGGGGACCTGATGCCAGGGCCCAACATAATTCTCAAGAGGGTACCACAACCTAACTCACTGTTGCTGCCAAATGCCCATAAAAATACTAACTTACATATGTGACAATTTGGACTACTCCAGGTCATGCACGGCTATAAAAGTATCTGGGCACTCTGGTATTATTATTTTTTAAAGTATATTTAAACATTGGTAAATACTCTGCTAATGTGCTCTGTAGGATAAATGGCATACACTGCAACTATGTGAGGTAGTTGTGCCATTATTAAGAAATGCCTGCCTGTGCAGGGCACCTTCCAACACGGGCACAAATTAAGCACTGCTGCTGCTGAAAGGAAAACAATGGTCTAGCATGTGACCTGAGTGATTGCCTGTCACTGAGATTAATTCATATCCCTTCCATCACCTTTTTGTTGTTTCAGTGGACACCCAAAGTGTGCTGGATATTCTCAGATGTGGGTCTTCACTTACTGTGCTACTCCACTCAAGCATTACTTCACTTACTAGTCTTAAGTAGATCGAAACTGGTCTGGGCTGTCTGTGTTCCAATCTCGTCTGGACCTGGTCGGGCAGTTCAGGCTAGATTGTTCCAATTGGATCAGGACCAAGACTGATTTGCAAATGACCCCATTCTATCTAGAGCTGCGTAGTGGTTGAAAATTGATGGTGTAGAATATGGCCCGAGCGATCACTGAGATTAGTTCAAGCATGGCTTCCATCATCTTGTTGTTTGTTGCAGTTGGAATAATTGAGTCACTTAACACAACCAGAGGTTGCAAAAATAATTTAAACAACCCCTCACCCTCAAAAATGGAATTTTGAAACTCCGAATATGCATGTCTACTTTGAAGCCTTGAACTTTATTCTCCAGCGCACTTGTTCATTCATGAATGCGGACCTCAAATACCACCCACATCCAGTTTTTAAAGTATTTTGGGAAAAAATAACCTGGTATGTTTTGCTAACAGGTTCTTTGAAATAAGCCTTATCAATGAGATATTTTGACTGAAAATTTTCAGAAGACTTAAAAAAATCTTTTTTTACAGATCTCTGGAAAAGCAGGTGGGTGAAATCTAAATTCAAGAACGGCTATGGAAAGTTTAAGTTAACATCAGGGAAGTTTTATGGCAATGCACAAAAAGATAAAGGTTTGTAAATGTTTGTTATTTTTGCTACATTTGCATTAGAGATTAAAACGAAAATGTGCATTGTAACTGTAACAGTTGTTTAATATGAGTTGAATCAATGTTGTTTTAATGTAAATGCTAAGTACCCCCATTGCGGAATTACCTTTTATCCAGTTTCGCTACATATCCCTTTTGTTGTAGTTCTTACAGTTCAAGTGCACCTGACTTTACAAATGCAGACTCCAAATTCACGGTGCAGAAAAGTCCTCAGGAATTCGTAAAGGATATTACAACTTTGAATGCAAGCTTTGCAGTTATCATGCAAGTGAAATAACATTTGCATAACTTATAATTTCGACCTCTGTGGAAACGGGGATTTGATTCAGAAACCTATTGGCTAACTCGTAATGGGGACAAAGCCAGAATATTCCTTTTCTGGCTGAAACACTGTTGACTAGACTTATGCCTTCATTTAGTTATTGTTAGAAATTCCTGTATAATTAACACTTCTTTGTGGCAGAGCCCAGTAGCACAGTGCAGACATCATGCATATCCATATTGAAAGTTATGGTGTAATGAAAAATTACGAAAAGCTCACTACTCCTCTCATTACTCCCCTCCTCAATTCCTCCTTAGCTGCTTTCCTCATCTTTGCTTTCAATATTGTTTCTTTGTGCCGACTGTCCCATGCTCCCTAACTTTTGTTCAATTTCAGACATTTAAAATCAATAATTGTGCATCTCTCCCAGGAATCCAGACTAGAGGAGATGGAAAATATTACGCAATGTCATCCCGCTTTACTCCGTTTAGAAATGAGGGGAATACTTTGGTCATTCAGTTTTCCATCAAACATGAACGCACAGTTGACTGTGGCGGAGGGTATGTCAAACTCTTTCCTTCTGACTTGGACCAAGAGCAGATGTCTGGACAGTCTAAATATTACATTATGTTCGGTGAGTATTGTTACGATGTGTAAAGAAATCTTAGTAGAGTCTCTTTCTGTGACAATACTTAAAAAACCTATCCTCAACAACAATGAATACCTGTTTTTTTATAGGCCCAGATATTTGTGGATTTGAAAGAAAACTTGTACACGTTATTTTTTACTATAAAGGGAAATATTATGAACTCAAAAAAGAAATCAGATGTAAGGTAAGTTATATTAGAAAACCTCTACGCAAAGTATTGAAAAAAACGAATTTCCTTTTAATACATAATCAAGGGTTTATATTAAACAGGGGTTTAAGTAATTGTTCTGCCATTTGCTTAATGCTGCACATTTTAATCTTAATTGTTTTCTCACAATTCTCTGCCATTATCTACTACCTTTTGTTACATAGCAAACATTTCTAAAAGATATCCCCTGAATAAAAACCTCATGACTTTAGAATACATGACAATTGTTAGTATCATCCTGTCTGAAGCAATTAAACATGCTGTGTTTGTGGATGCATCACTTTGGCACTTTGAGGTAAATATGTTTGTTGCTTTGCTGATCGCCATCCTCAGAATAAACAAAAATCCCATTGGCACACCGCAGCCCTCCACACCTGTTTAAAAAGTGCAGAATGTATTCACATTGTGGCAACGCCAACACTAGCAGTGACATTCATCCTCATCCCAGCTGCAGAGAAGTCAGAACCTGTGCTTGCCCATCCCATTAACAAACAGTGAACACAACGTAGAAAATTCTGTGGGGCTCTGAAACTTGCCCCATTCAATATTTGTGCTTCCATTATCTGTCAAGGATATATATATCAGTTGTCATGTCATGTGACCTTTTCCAAAAATGTTCCAACTAATCAGTTGCAATCAATTAAATTTTTACAAAGCATATGCATTACATATACAGTTAAAGTGCCATAGTTGGGAATGGAAGTTTAATTCTTTATCCTCCCTGAATGTTCATTTTCACGTACACTGTGATGAAGAATTTATGGAGGGTGAAGTTACATCTTGAAACTTCTATACAATGTCTTTTGGCAATACTTAAAACTCCGCAGTCATCTGGGTTGTTTTTAATTAACATACACATAGGACAAAGTTAATATGGCTTGTTTCTTGCAAAATAATTGCCCCATACACCACATTATGTATGCTTCCCAGAACTAGCAGTACTTGAATCAAGAATGTATATATTTATTCCATGTTTATTTATCAGGACAGGGACCCAGCTTCTCTGTATGAAACCTTAATAAAAGTGACATTTTTAAAGTCCTTGGAATAAAATATCTTCTGCTGTACTTGATGATAATGTGTTTTGATATGTTTTCACTAGAGTTTGGTCATTTAAATATGTTTATATTTGTGTTGTCATTTTGCAACCCTATTGTCGTTTGGACCTGGCTTTGTGGTTAGCATCACTTTGGTAAACTACCCATCTTTGTTTGCGCTACTAATTAGCCAATGTAAGTGCACACAGAGAGCTGAGGTTTGTATGTGTGTGTTTGTCATCTACAAATCAAGTCTAAGAAACAATTGCGAAAATAAAGAAATTGAAAGCCTTGCAAAGGAATTCAAAGTCAAGTGAAACATAGAAAATGGTTCATCATCAGTTACTATGCAACAAATCATGTTTCTGTCCAGAGCAACGGTTCCCTTTAAAGTTTCAGAACAAGGAAGTCCTAACAACCCCAGTTATTCAATCACTACTTCCAATTTTTTACTCAGTTTCCCAAATTGTCTTTAATTTCGGTTTTCTCTGTTCCTTGATCTTTAAACTCTAGCAGAGCATTTTGCACAAGAATATATGTTTGTCGGGTATTTATTCTTTTTACAATTACCACTTTTCCAGTGATAATTTTTAAAACATCTGTCTCCCTCTCAAATATGATTGCAGATGGGGATTTAGGATCCATAGGCAAAGTAAATTAATCACATTTTTTATGCTTTCCTACTAACATGTAGCCTCAGCAGTATGATCAAATACATTTCCCTTTCCTCCATTAATGTAAAACAGAGTTCTTCACCAATGAGTTAGGGATGTGAAGAGATACATATATGCTAAAATATAATTCAATTCAGGGGCAAGCAATTCTATACTCAACCATTAGGTTTGGGGAGAAAAGACAGCGCACCAAATATTCGACTTGCCATGAAAAGACAGGATTTTGTTGATAGCTCCATTTGGCCTCCAGATCCACTTGTCTTTTCAGCCCAAACTGTCAACACTCTACACTGCTACATTGTGATTGAAGCCTCATCTGGTGATATGGGCAGTTTGTGCACCTTAGCACTTAAGCATTTAATGTATTCTGCACATAGTGCCTTGTGTAAATCTTCCTGTCCACTAACTTAGTAACTGTGCTATTAAAAACACTTCAAAGATTGATGTCTTCATTTCGAGGTTCCTTAGTTTCTAAGAAACTTTGGGCTTCAAGATTGGAGTAACTTCTCGTCTGCGATGGGATGTGGAGCGGATCACCCACACATTTGATGGGTGTGTTTAGGAAGGGCTTTCTTCCTGGGGGGAAAATGCTTTCCCTGGAGAAAAAGAAAAAGTTTTGCCTTAGCACAGTGCTACTACAGTCTCCCTGCGTGAGCTTTTCTGCGCTGGACAACTCATCAAAACGGAAATAGCACTGAGTGAGCGGAATCGCCTGACATTTCTTCCCAGGACACCCGGAAACCTGCGCCTGGAGAATCTTTCCAGGTGTAATATTGAGAACACTGGTGATTACCAAAAAGTAGTAAATCTGCACGCATGTGTATACATAAATTTACGGGTGCCAATGTAATAATGCTTTGTTGCATCAGGTCCATTTTGTGTGCCTTGATAGCCATAAGCTGATTTTGCAGAACAGCTTTGCACTAAAGCTGTGCCCTTCACAATAGATGTGTGAATTTTGGTTAGTGTTTAGGTAGGTATTGGTTTGGCAGTTTTATTAGGTAGCATAGAGATCCTGTTGGGTTCCAAGCAATGACGTAAAAAGGGTGCCTTGGGGCCTAATGCAGGCAAGGAAATTGGAATGTACCTCCCCATGTCTGGTGGTACGAAACAGCTGATAAATTTGTGAAGTGGGCCCCTCAAATTTCTGCAAACTGGTGCCTCTTCACGTGCTGCACTTTTGAAATCTGCAACCATGGTTCCAAGTGATAGTGGCTGCACGTATGTAAAAAGAAGTATTCTTTGTGCCTGTGGGAACGTGGGCAGGATAACACTGTACAGTATTCTTTTTTTTTGTGTGAGTGTTTAGAAAGTACTGCTTAGATGTAGTCCCAGGTCAGATTGGCCGCAGAAGTAATGGAGCAACTTTCCTGAAGCTAGCTCCCCTGAAAGACGGGTTAAGTTGTGTTTTAGAGTCATTCCTGTGTCAATCGGAGCATAATATGTGGCCGTCTTTGCCCCAGTCTTTTAGAGAGTCCCAGACTGTCGACAGATCTTCCTCTTAACTAAACGTCAGTGTGACCCATTCATATAAATAACTTCAGGTTCCTGTAAATGCCATTAACCAATTTATTATTATCCGCTGTTTTGCAGGATGACCCCTTCACTCATTTATACACCCTGATTGTCAGACCAAATCAAACGTACGAAGTGAAAATAGATAATGAAAAGGTTCGTTCGGGCAACCTTGAGACTGATTTTGAGTTTTTGGGACCGAAGAAAATAAAAGATCCTGCAGTTAAGAAACCAGACGACTGGGATGATCGACCGACCATTGATGACCCTGCAGATATCAAGCCAGAGGTGTATTTCTATTTCAGCTTGGCATTACAGTGGGTGTTTGTTCTCCATTTTGATGTGCCCTACAGCTGAAATTCTTCAGCATTCAACCTGCCACATAGATCATTTTGTTAAACCAGAGCCTAATAGATCATCAAATTGAATGTTGTTTTTAATATAGATGTGTAGAAATTCTGCCAAGAACTGACTATTGTTTCTGCACAGTGATTTGACCTCTATGTAACCTTGTGCTGTCTCACTTGAAAAAGAGGTTCAGCTGATGTGTGAGATATATTTTAGGACCATTTGCGTTTTACCTTTTGCTGTTTTTGCTTATACTCGTCACAGATTTGATTTAGCGCAAAGCTGCCTGAGAGCACATCGAAGGAGTGGAAAGAGGGTACGGTAAATAAAGTGGTTAGGGATTAGGCGACATTTATATAAATACACACTTGAATATGCGTGACCTTGACAGTTCTCTTTTTCTGCTGAGCAATATGGATCGGAACTTGGTTTTTTTACGCATAGTAACTTTATGTGTGGACACCTAGGCCTAATACTTTTTTATCTCTTATTCTTTATGCTGTTTTCCCACTTTACTCTTCTTCCTTTAGCTCCAATAGCAAGTTACCCTACAACGGCCTGGCTTTACTCCATGCCTGTTGTATCACCAACCGGTTCCAGGCTAATAAGCATGGTGGCCGGTGCTACTCTGTGGTTTGTAGGGTACCACCCGTACAAGATCCTGTGGTTGTAATTAGTTTGCATATACAGTAGAGGTGAATTGGGTATTGTCCTGCACACTCTTATAGTGGGGTAGTGAGGGTCCCATCCAGGGGACCTTCCTCTTCTAGTGACAAGGTCATGTTCAACTGCAGTACACAAGTGTTGCAGGTAACCTCAGAAAAATGAAGGTACCAGTGTGCACGCTCGGCTGCCCCAGCCGTACCAACTATCATGTTTAACAGGTAAACTGACGAGTTCTATGGTGACAGAACTCACTGATGGAGCTGGTCGGTTTTGGAGTTTTACCTATTCAGAGGTGGCTGATTTGACGTATGTAGAGAGCTGTGCAAGGCATCTCCATGAGGGAGAGCGGGTGGGGGCTGGCATGTTTAGTAGTCACTCCTTTGCCACCAATATGGCTATCCAATGCACATTCATTCGCAAACTCCTTTTGACACATCCTCAACCAACATTGCTCGGATCAGAACACTTGCACAAGGGAGGAAAGCTTAGCACCTCCTACAGGCAATCTCTGTGGCACTGCTAGGCTGATGGGAAGGTCCTTCTGACTCATCCACAAGTCTTGCTCCTGTATATCGTAGGTGGATGAGAAGGACGTTTCACCTGACCACAAGACTAAGAGCTTAGATACACGAAGAAATGAAGACGGTCAAACGCCTCACCATTTATAAGCACAGCCCCTTTCTCCTTCTGCCACCGCAATTCGCACCCCAATCCCTGGGAAGACACAGGATTTACATAAAATATGTAAAGTGCCATATGGTTTCAGACCCTGCTGAGTCCAACTCTCAAATCTGCAGCAATATTTTTGGCACATCACAAAAACAAAAGAGACATTCTGGACTGATGGACCAGGCACCGTCATTTCTAATCCATTTTTTGCTGCGTCAACATAGCTTAAGTGTCTGTCTGAACTGCCACACTAAGTCTAGAAGAAATGCAGCGTCTTTCTATTTAACAGGATGAACTCCAATTGAAGCGGTAGCACCCAGACCACCATCTCTCTTCGGTCTTTCCATACCAAGGGCCTTATCCCACCAAAGTGCCAGAAAGCTCTTCTCCCCAATTTCTAAACTTAAACATGTCCTTTCATGGGATCCTTGCATTATATGCTAGACACTAAAGCCTTTGGATGTGTTAAATTACAGTTAGGGACTCTAGGTTGGCCCACATGAATGCCTAAGCTGCAAACTCTAATGAACCAAGAACACAGCTGCCAGCTGCTTTTAATATGTCCTGCTTTGGACCACATCCTTCTGGCATTAAAACAATCTATTGGCTGTTTGTCAACAGAAAGTGTAATTCAAAGCCCTTTATTTCATAACATTCCTACAACAACTGTTGTGTAGCTCCCTGCATAAGCAAGGCCTGACCTCAATGGCGCAGCTCCAGAGCCTCTGCAGGTACAAATGTTGTATTGGAGGTACTTTCATCTTTGACAATACTGCAAAAAGGTGGACTTCCTTACCTCTATGTATGTGGAAACAAGAAGGACCTTTTCTCATTCTGATGAGAGCGAAAAACGTAATTGTTCCCTTTCTTCAGTATTTAAGGCATGAGCCCTCATCCAGTTTGCCACCTTGAATTACATGTACTCCTGTCCAGCAGAAATATCTTAAACCTCTCCACTATCGTCTGGAGATTCAAGCCATTCTGTGCTCAGTTCTAAATCTACTACATATCCAGACATGGCTCGATGTAGAATGTGCTCCGGCGTTAGCATCACATATCCATACAACTGTGATGCCTGTACCTCAAGCCTCAGCCACAAGTCCAATAAAACACAAATAGAGCACATCTCTGGTTCTTGCGCATCACTTCTGCGTAGGGCAATCTACACCATCCAATTCAGTAAATCAGAGAAGGTTGTAACCGGTAAAATGCTTTTTTAAAGTTAGTAAAAACATTTTACGATTCTTACGATTTAGAAATTTGACCGATATGATATTTAGAAGAGCTGTATTTTGGCCATCCCTTCCAAATACCAAATCTTTAGTCTATGTATTAATGGTTTGCCAATGTAATTACTGTTTGCAAACCATTGATAAGTTACTGACTCCCAAGTTGGAGAGGTAACTCCCTTGCAAATGATAAGTGGTCCGCCTGGGACCTTTTCCCGTTTTATCAAATTCGGGTGGCAGCTGTGAGGGATTATGCAGTGGCCCAGGAGTCCACTGCATACACCCAATTACTGATTTTTTTTAAAGCAGCCCCGTGAAGCAAACAGGCTCTTTAAAGAAAGCTTTTAAGTTTTGAAATGTTAGCGTAGCACGATGGTCTGCCGTGCCTTGCAAATCCCTATCTTTGCAGCCAATTGTAGGAAGTTGTAATTTACAGCCAGCCTAATAAATATTCAATGGGCAGGTCATTCTGTGACCTCCCCCCAATTCTGAATGGTTATTTTAATGATTCAAAAAGTTAGTACATATGTCAATTAAACATTTTTTTTGTAGTGGCAACAAGTTAATACCAAACAGAACCTATTTTCTGCAACTAAAGGTTTAGTAAATATATCCCATAGAGCTCGAGTTCTTTCCTTTAAGTCTAAGACTTACTTAGCAGTTAGGCTACAATAGATGAAGAGGGAAGAAATATAAAAGATGCATATGTTTGGCCTTATCATCATTTTAATTGGTGAGATAGTTCTCAGCTATAACTACAAGCAAGGCAGACTTCAGTTTGTGCTGTGTGCCATTTAAATAGATAATATAGGACACAAACAGCTTTCTATAGGCATGTAAGTTCTATAAAGTCAATTAATATAACTTAGGACCACGTTTTTTACTCCCTTTCCCATGACCTCCTTCACCTTATTATTTGTTCTCTGTCTAGTTTTGCCTCTGATTCTTCCTCTCCCCTCCTTGACTTACTCCCTTACTGTTCTGTTCTCCTACACCTCAATCAAGCTCTATATTAAAATATAAAGTTGATATGAAATGATATACTGCTGTCTTTTAGATGGACACATTTTGGTTTATCTGATCTTGTTAGTCAAAAATTATAGGCATTTTTGGGGTTTACATTTGTACAAACGCAGCGTATTTTATTTGCACAAAAGCAGACAATAAAAAAAACTTAAACACCGTGTATTCCAAAAGCCAAGCAAGTAGATTGTTACCTGCTGATTGCTTTCCAGTTTTTTCACCATAGTATGTATATATTTGTTATTCCTTAAATGTAAAAACATGTTTTGTGATTGTAATTGTAGTATATAATTATTCATATTTTTTCTGCTTTTCTTTTTAAGGACTGGGACCAACCAGAGTTTATTATCGATACTTCTGTCAAGCCACCATTTAATTGGGACGTTCAGGTGGATGGTGAATGGGAGCCTATTAAGCTCAGAAATCCTAAGTACAAAGTATGGAATTAGTTGTTTAAGCTATGTTGCTTAGAGGGCAGTCACTTTAAAACATATTCTCAAATATTGTGTTTTAAGGGGAGAACCTCTCAGACCAATTCTTTCTAATCCCATTTAAAAAAATCATTGTGTCGTGTAGGTTCCTGTTCTGCTTTAGTATAGCTGTATGTTAGATGCATTCAAGCATTGCACATTAACAGTGTTAAAAATACACTGGAAGCTGATTTATAACATATGGTTAAGGTGAAGCTTGAAGGCAAGTTTTTGTTGCCTGGTAAATTACCCAGTGGTTTGTTACCACAATATCCTGTGTGTGATACGTTGTATGAAATATAAACATAACCGTACAAGGTGGGGAGCCAGATTATTGTTATAAAGACTCTTCGGCACAGGAAGTTGTGTAACCTTAAACTTGCCAGGTAAGCACTATAGGTCCTGATATTCATTAGCTAATAGGTAAAAGCTTAAATAATCATCGGTGTTTTTGGTATTCTTTTACTTCACTTTTATGCCACATATTCAGATGAAGTTACATATACATAAGCAATCCAAATATAGGCAACACAAGTATCATTTGTGTATATTACCTTTTTCAATTTGCAGTTCATCTACCAAAAGAAAAGGTATAGTTGCTGAAACGTGCGGTCCGTGGTACCTAACAGAAAGACGCTCAACTCTGTGGAGAAGTTCCCAAATTTGTGTGGTCAACTTTTAGGTTTGGCCAACTGTTGTATGAACCTGACAATAGCTGTAATAAATGGTCAGTTGAAGCGGTTCTTTGCCTTTTGACTTCTGTGAACCACCACTGAATTACTATTGGAAGCATGGATTTTTACGATATGCGCTTTATCAAATATAGAACCAAGCATACATCAAAGCAACATTTTCATAAAATATTTTCTTTTATTCACAAATAACCTTAGCATGTCACTATGGGGCATATGTACAAGAAACTGTCGGAATGCGGTGTTACGCCAAAATTGTTAATGCAGTGCTCCATAAGTTTAAAAACGCAGTGATGTGCCGTATTTACAAAAATACGGCGCACCCCTGCGTTTCCCCTAGTGCTGGTGCTAAAGAAGCTGCCTAGCACCAGCGCAGGCACCCTTGCGCCATGTTGCGAGGGTGCCTGCGTGCAGGGGGGATTGTTTATGTGCAGGGAGGGACACCTTCCTGCACATAAACAGTCTTTACAGGCGATTCGATGTTTCTGTGTGTGCCTGCAGCACACATGGAAAGAGCAACGTAGGAGAAGAAATTAAAAAAATTCTCCTTGTATCGACTGCTTAAGACCATGTATTCTCTGCCCTATACCATGTAAATATGGAACAGCGTCAAAAAGCAATGGGTGTTGCCACAGAAGGCCCACTGCAACACCCATTGCACGTCCCTTTCATGCTAAGTGCTGCTTAAATAGGGGCATTATTTACAAGGCAGCATTGCACCACCTTGTAAATAAGGTGAAGGACTTAACGTCACCAGAACGTTGGAAAAAGTGACGATTTGGTGGCATTAGCTTCTTGTAATTGGGCCCGTCCCTTTGTATTTTTTGCTCTTAATGAATCCCCCCTTTTGTTACACATACTAGTGCTCAATTGAAGCAATCCTTTGTCTATAGTACTGATTGCTGTACTTGTGCTGCTCCCACAAGTCAACTTAATTTTTACCCTCTAATTTCAAATTCCTTCTAATCCCCAAACTTTTTAAAATGTAACACTTTCAATTTTGCTTTTTTGTTCTGTATATACTTTATTAATCTGCTAATATTATTTAATTTTCTGAACAGTTGCAGACCCATGGAATATGCATCACCTGTTTATTTTACTGTAATGAATAGGTTCTATTACTCTTTCTGTGGCTGTATGATATATTTATGTGAACTCTTCCATAAAAAAAACCTATTATAAAAAAAAAGAATTTGCATCACCGACTACAAGTTAAGAAACGCTGGCCAATTGTGTTCGGATTTCTGCGTTTTAAATAAAATGAGTGTGCCCGCTGCTGACAGAGTCTATAGGCGGAGCCATGTCTTATAGTAGCCGCTCCAAAAGGAGGTCTCTTAATTCTGTTCTGAGTGCATAGGTATTATGAAAGGCTAGCCATATATGGGTCAGATTGTGGAGTAAATAACAATGGCTTTTTCAGGCTTCTAAGGGCCATATGTATCAAACTCTAATTTTGCGATTCTCAAATTGCGATTTTTTGCAAATTTGCTATTTGAGAATCGCAAAACGCTATGTATGTAGGATTTGCAAATAATTTTGTGAATCCTACATATTCATTAATTGCGAATTGCAAATTGCGATTCGCAATTAAGGAATACCTCCCTATTCATTCCTCATAGGAATAAATGGGAAGACATTCTCAATTTGCAATTCTCAATTAGAGAATCGCAAATTGAGAATGCAATTGCAAGGGTGCCAGGGTGTCAAAAGGACACCCTGTTGCACCCTTGAATAGTGCATGTGTGCATATGTGGCACACATATACGTTGCCCTAAGGGCATGTATGTGTGCCACATGGCACTTTAAAAAATGCAGAAAAGTGAATTTTTTAGAAAAGTCGCAAATTACCACCAACTTGAAGATTGTGGTAATTTGCGATTCCTGAAGGCCAAATTGCACTTTTATGTGCTTCTTACATTGCATTTAAGGAATAGCAATTTGTGATACCTTAAATGCAATCGCAAAATAGGGAATCGCAAATATTGCGATTCCTTATTTTGCGAGGCAGTTTTTCTTTCATACATACCATTGAGCCCAATTGCGATCGCAAATTGGAATGATACATATGGCCCTGAGTCACTTATTCTCTGGGGTGTGTTGCAGTGGCACAGTGATCAAAGGTGTAATAAACTCCGTAGGATTTCCATTGAAGTGAAGACTATGCTCCTTTCCAGTTTTGACTACGGGCTTACAATTTGCATTTAGAAAGGTGCAATGTGGCAGGGTACATTTATTTGTAAAATTTAAAGTCTTTTCCTATCTAGCATTTTGCAGCTTGTACTATGCTGTGCCTTTTCAGTAATTTCATATTGTGTAACATGACGCCGCCAGCTTTCTTCTAGTAAATGCCATGGGCTGCACACAGGTCTGCCTGAATAAGTCTGTATGGTGGCCCCTCCTGTGGGGCACATACTCAGCAGAGTTTCTTATTTGCAGGGTGAATGGAAACCATCGCAAATCGTTAACCCAAATTTCGCAGGAGTGTGGAATCACCCGGAAATTGACAATCCGGATTATGCTCCCGATCCTAATATATACAAGTATGAGAATATTGGGGTGATAGGACTCGATCTCTGGCAGGTTATTACATTTTATTTATTATTGGCTTGTAGAAGGACTAAACTGTTTATAGGTGTATTATTATATGGGCACAACCTATATATTCTTTTTAATGTCATTATTATTGTTATTATTAGTTGTAGTCGTGTTTTTGAATGTATTATTATGTCACTAGTATCATTAGAAGTAGTAACAGTTTCAATATTATCAATTTTAATTAGGAAAGCATTACATAATATCTTAATGTATTACCACCTCCATAGTCTAGAGATGCCTTTCATAGTTATATAGATGTATGTCACCACTGGACAATATATGTAACTTTTCAGGAGAGAGAAGAAATTCTAATAAAATATTTGTATGTTTTATAGTAGACCTGATACATATTCAGGGTACTACAGAGACCTATTCTTTTTCCTTTTTGCTGTATTGTTTTGTTACTTCCAGTACAATCGCGCAGATCACTCTACAGCACTGATACTCAAAGTATGGCCTGGGGGCTGCGTGTGGCCCTTTTGATCTTCACGTGCAGCCCCCCTGCGCAGCACAAGCAGCTGTTTACTTGCTGAGCATTAATATTCACACAACAATTTAAATAAACGGGTAAGCATTTATTTGTAGGTTAAATGAAGTTATGAAGTAACTAAGGTGGTGTACCACATCACTTAACATTAGTTAACCTGCAAGTAAATGCTTGGCCATTTATTTCACATTTTGTAGACCTCCTTCCATGATCCTTGATCCACCCAGACCCCCTACCGTAACCCTGCTGGCATCAGTGTGGCCCTCGATTACACCACAGACCCTACTTTGCGGCCCCTGGTCAAATGTTTGCGAGTACCTATTCTCTACAGTGTGTCGCACACATTTGATGCACCAGTCTTTCGAGAATGTACGGTTAGCAGGTAAACGCTTGTCTACCTTGTTCACATGTGCAATTTTTGGGACCTTTGAACCAGGTGTTGAGTACCCTGTATTGTGCTTAACAGCTTTAAGGCTTGAGAGCAATTACCATGCCTATATGTTCCTGAAACTGGCTTGGCCTCCTGCATCTTCTGCCTGACTGTGCCCATGCTGTTACCCTCATCAGAGTTCTGTCTCTTTTGTTGATAAACCTATCACTATCTATCCCAAAACCTCTGTCACTATCCTGGCTAGGACCACACCAGTACCTGCTGGTTTCATGGCAACCATTTATTTACCAGTTTCTCCTAAAGATAGCATTTGTTCTATTCAGTGCACAGAGGATCACCTTGTCAATGGCGCACTTTATATAAAACATGACAGTGATACTCTCATTTCTATTGTTGCATGGTACAACTTCTTCAGGGAGTCAGCATTGCACAACTGTGGTTGTTTACTGCCTCACAAGAGGGCAGGGGGCAGGTATGAGTGCCCACACCTCAGTAGGTGGAGTGTGTATGGAAGAAGAAGAGTTATCAGCTTATTGTAAATTAATTTTGCTAACTTAAACTCTTCAGAAGGGGTAAGGAAAATTCATTAAAAGCCTAAACATAGAGTGGGTTTTCTATTTTAAAAAATGCACTGTTGATCCCACTGATTTAAAAATAAACTATCAACCAATTACTGGCCTCTCAAACCTGCCAAAGGCTATTGAAAGTAGAGTATCCACCCAACTCAAGCTACTCATTTCCTGAGACACATTGGCTGGACTTCACACTAAGCTCTGAAACCTCCTCTCCGACAAATTGTCAAGAGCTCCCTGTGCAGTCTCCATCAACATGATATTGGTCTACTCGTTAATCTTGACCTCTGCAGCATTCAATGCAGGAAATCTTATATCCTCAGTCTTTTTGTGATCACAAAAAGGTGAAGGACACAAGAGTCAAGTGCAAACTGGCTCAGAGATGGATGTATGGTGTTACAACGCATACTTTTACAACGCATACCTTTACAACGCAACATCCTTTACAACGCATTCCATTACAACGCATGCCATTACAACACATTTTCTGAAAACTACCTTTACAACGCATACCATTACAACGCATACCATTACATTGCATGTATGGTAAGTATTGGATAGTGTAGGGGTAAAAATTACTATTCTAACTCCAGGGGGTGCAACAGTAGGGTACGTGTTGGATAGTGTAGGGGTAAAAATTACTATTCTAACTCCAGGGGGTGCAACAGTAGGGAAAGCGTTGGATAGCGTAGGAGTAAAAATTACTATTCTAACTCCAGGGGGTGCAACAGTAGGGTAAGTATTGGATAGTGTAGGGGTAAAAATTACTATTCTTACTCCAGGGGGTGCAACAGTAGGGCACGTGTTGGATAGTGTAAGGGTAAAAATTACTATTCTAACTCCAGGGGGTGCAACAGTAGGGTAAGTGTTGGATAGTGCAAGGGTACTATGCGTTGTAATGGTATGCGTTGTAATGACTGCGTTGTGATGACATGAGTTGTAATTGTATGCGTTGTAGTGTCATGCGTGGTAATGGTTGCGTTCTAATGGCATGCGTTGTAAGGGATGTTGCGTTGTAATGACTGCGTTGTAATGGTAGTGCGTTGTAAAAGTTGCGTTGTAAAGGTTGTTTCCCCTCAGAGATACTGATCCCCGTGCAGTTCGCATTGATGCCAGAAACCGGGCTCCAGTTTCAGCGTGATGTTATCCCATTTCTGCCAGCCATGCCATAGAATTGGAAAACATGGATGCCATTCATACACACTGAAAGGAAATATCTTTTAAAGGGGTCTGTCTTGCAGGTGTCCCTAAACATGTGCACCACCAACCCACCTGGTCCCGGCAGTCCATTCCTGCCAAGCATGTCTCTGACTTCTCATGCGGTTTACCCCCAGTGACCCCACCGAGTGTGGCATGGAAAGCCAGAATGATACCAGCAGAACGAAAACATAACAGCAGATACGGTGCCTAATCTATGGTGAGACCTCACAAATTATTTCTCCAAGATTGATACCAAAAGACGGTCATGCCTCTCAACAAAATCGTTAGGTGAGTTACCCATTTCTTACAAGGTGAGTGTTATATTACTTCTTTTATGCTGCTTTCCTCAGGAGGGTGAGACTTCGGGCCTGATTATGATGCCAGTTGGACTCTAGTCCGACCGGCACCGTGGCAGAAGCAGTACCGCACAACTAGAAGTCAACGGTCCTGCTGCCCACATTACAATGTGACCGCCTTTGCGGTGGTCACAATGTGTATATTTTGCATTGCGCCGTGTGCTGCGGGCTGCAGTATATGCTGCAATACAAAATGTACACATTTAAAACATCCCTGCACTATGTGGCAGGGATGATTGGGGGGCACCACAGTGTAGGGGAAGGGGGAAAAGGGGCACTGCAAGGGGCCCCTAAAGTCACTTTCCGCCTGCCTTTTCATGGTGGGTGAACCGCCATGAAAGGACAGGCAGAAAGGAACATCCTCATCCCTACCGCAGTGCCTGAGCAGGCACCGGCCTCTTTGCAGGGAATAGCAGTCCGACCACCACCCGGGATCCTGTCGGACGCTGCAGTCTTTCCCCCGACATCCGAGCTCTGACCGCTTGCTTCCAAACACAGCAGTTGGACCAATGGGCTGGATGGCGGTGGGACTGCCACCAACGGCCAAGACGGTGGCGGTCCCACCGCCATCGTAATTAGACCCTTAATTCTCCATCTTTGGAATCTTCATCCTATTAGGATGTTGGCAATTTCATCCATATGGCACATTTCTAGGTTGAGCCTGGGCAGCGCTCGTGCTGAGAGGCATGCTGTATTCGAGTATGGACTTGAAGCCCCAGCCATATTTTTCATTGGCTTGTGTCATTGTCCTTCGTAAGTGCTGGTTTCTGATTCATTAATAGGCTTATTAGTCCCTCCTTAGTACTGCCTTGTCTTCGTTTGTAACCTCCCAAGAGAACTGGCTCTTTTACTTCTGTTGTTACAAGGTATGTTTATTTAGTCTGTAAGCACTATTTTCTTTAATGAGTTTCTAGTACTGCAGGCACGACGTGCTTTCCTGCAACATTCAGTGCACCATGCGCTCTTTCACATTCAAAGCAGCCCGGGACTATCATGGCCGCTTCTTTGTAATAAAATAGGTCTCCCCTTGATGGGAATTTGAGCTATTGGCATTATAAATGACAATAGCTTAAACTCTCGCACATGCAAGACCTATTGCAAAGCAAATATCTTTTTGAAAACGCGCCCCATATCGCACTTTCACTTTAATGTCGGCCACGCCCCTTTCTTTATAAGAGCCGCGTCTAAAGAAAGGTGCACAACCACTATTAAAGTGAAACAACGTCATGGGCCACTTTTACAAAAAAAAGCATTTTAGTCAACTTGACAAACAGTTGCTTTTTTGTGCCAAATGCTTGTTTTTTAGTAATTACCATTTACAGATGTGATGTTTTTTGACGTTAATGCTATGCACACACATATTAATTAGTAAATGTTTTTGTTATTGTATGTTTCACTACTGCCTGTAATGCCTTTTTATGTCTTTTTAGGTCAGAGCAGGAAGTATTTTTGATAACTTTCTTATTACGAATAATGAGGAATATGCAGACAAGTTTGCAAAGTCAACATGGGGGAAAACTACGGTAATCCTTCAATCTTATACATTTGCAGTGTACTGATCCTGCCACTTGCTCAGAGCCTGGGCAACTGCAAATAGAACAAATCAAACAGGGAACTTACACTTTCTCTGTCGTGTCGAGATCCAGAGGTGCAATTTTTTTTGTGAGTTGGGGATTAGGGCAATAACAAACACAATTTATTGGCTACAGGTTATGTGTTTTTACTGCCCAGCATCTTCCTTCCACGCCTACCAGTGTGATACTGTTTCTAAAGATCACTTCCTCACCTTTTCACTCAGGTGGGATTCTTCTTTTTTATTTAGCGCCATACAATGGGCTAAAATAGCTCAAATTGCATTTGCACGCTTGATAGCACCTGTGCCTTTTATTAGCTGAGAGCAAATTACTCTTGCTTGCAGTTTGCACACACTTCCCACCAATGATTAGTTTGCGTTAAAAGGCTGTGCAAAACAGGAACATTCGCTGATTAAATATATATAATGGAGAACAAATACAATTATTTCCTTGTAAATCCAGTTATTGTAGATTAAAATACTGTTGATTCGCAGTTTGATGACAGGGAATGTTTGAAATGTGTAAGTACAAAAGACACCGACATACAGGAAGTGCAGTTATAGGTAATGTACTCCAAGGTCAAGACAGTATTAAGATTGATGCTAAGGATAGCACCAGCAGGCATTAAAATTGGTTCTAGAAAAAAAACATGGTCAAGCAGCGCAACCGTGGCTTTAAAATTCAGTTGACTTATGGCAGCAAAATCCTCGATTGGACTTGGCATTAAAGGAAGAGGGCCTAATATTCCTCTTTCTGGAGGTCATAGACTGCCTGAGAGTTAGCAGGGTGGGCCTTTCTCAATAAGATCATTTTTTAGGTGCCTTTAGTGGCACAAATGTTAGATGGTACTTTCAGTGCAAGGTTGTGGCTGTTTCAGATATAGATTCTTACCACATAACTATTTTATTTTTGGATGTCTGCTTGACGCGGTGGTACTGTTTCTCAGATTCCTTTATGGTATGCGATGGATAGCTTGCTTCTGAACCTGTGAAACCTTTGTGCCCCATTAACGTTTAGTAGAGTGCTAAGGAAATTATGAAGCAGTTGTGGTGTGGTAAGCTATTTGTAGTTTAAGGCACAGTCTTGCAGTTTATGTGTGAATCCTTAGGAGTTTCAGTAGATCTGCTTTGGAAACCAATGCATGTTTAATGTTGCAGTAGTTGAAGAAGGAAACCCTTAAGCCTCCTGAGTAATCTACCCGATTACTTCATTTTAATAATGGGGAGGTTTTATAAACATCATGGGCCTCATTTATGAGGCTGCGCGTCACTTTTACGCCACCGGTGCGTCACTTTTTGTGACGCACCAGTGACGTAAAAAATGCGCCTTGTTGCGCCATATTTACAAAGTGACGCATCTAGATAGATGCGTCACTTTGTAAACCCCTGCGCCACATTATACCTGCGCCAGGTATAATGTATGCAAGGGGGGCGTTTTGACGCAAGAAAGAGTCATAGAAGTGACGCAGTGAAATCTACAAGATTTCACTGCGCCATTTCTTGGCCGCTAATGCGTCAAAATCTTACGCCTACCTCATGGCAGGCGTAAGACTGACGCAGGCACTAACAACATGGGACTTGCCCATGTGAAAGTACACATTTCTGGAGTTGCGTCACTTTTGTGACACACTCCAGCAATGCGTCACTTTTGCGCCTACAAGATACGTCAGAAATACTGACGTATCTGTAACTCTTTTCGACATGATGCGTCATACTGTAAATATGACGCATCGTTAGTGTCGCAGGGAGAGCGTAGTGAAAAGTGACGCATCGATGTTTTCACACAGCGATGCGTCACTTTTCATAAATGAGGCCCCATGAACTCTAGATTGGTGTTTTAATGTTTTTCAAGAAGCAGAGGTCAGTATAAAATAGATGCTTAGATATTTGGTTGTGGTTTATGTACAGTCAGTTTTCTTTTCCTTTGTTCTTTCTTTTCATACCATCTTTTTTCACATGATGCCATTACAGGCTTGCTTATAACCTGCCTCAACAATCTATCAAAATTGGATGCCAAAACATTCTAGCAGTGATAAAGCTTGTACTCCACATTTATATAACCAATTTTAACATATGTCAAAAACATGTGGTACAGTGTGTGCAACAGATTTGGCCCATGTTCAGTATGCTTAATTACTAACTTGTATTGGTTTTGTGCTTGGTGCTAACACTGGCTAACAGCTGGGGAGGCTATAGAAGCAAGTTCAAACAGTGAACAAACACAATTTGCTCTTGTCTTACTCAGTTTAACTCTTAATAACTTGTGGGGGGAAAACAAATGCAGCCTGTTTCGGCGCTGTGCGGTCTTCTTAATACTGTCTAAATGAGTGATATCACCAAGCAGCATGGTCTCTGAAGATGATAGGGCTAAGAAAGATCAACTGATTGCTTTCCTATACTCCCAGTCATTCAGAACAACCCATACTTTAGTGACCTATCATATTCTACCCTAAATTCCACTAACGTATAGAAAAAGCACGTTTCTCCGCTAGAAGAGTAAGTGAATCAAAATTACTCTCAGTACCTCCTCTGTATACTGAAATGAAAAATATAATTTTACCATAACTATATAGTGATTTTCTTTAATGTATGTATTTTCTTCAGGGCTTTAGAATACAGATTGTATAAGGCTGGGCTGAAGCGCGGGAATCAATTTGCACGTATCTTCTCTTAAGAAATAAACTTAACTTGATGATGTAACTTTTAGGTGGCTGAAAAGAATATGAAAGATAAACTTGACCAAATTCTTCAAGAAAAGCGAAAGAGACAGGAAGAGGAGAGGAAACAAAGAATTCAGGAGCAAGGATATGACGATTTTGTTTATGAGCAGGAGCAGGATGACGAAGATGAATATCACGAAATTGATGATGAAGAGGAAAATGATGGAGATTATCATTTGCATCGATCAAGGGACGAAATGTAACTTGTATGCCTTTAACTTTATAATTGGTTCCAAGGATTCCCACTCATGAAATCATTTCTTTATATTTTAACTTGCCAGTGGTCTATTGGTGTGATTTCTTTTTCATTCAGTCTCATTGCATTTAATTGAAGAATGTATGTTCTTTATGAAGTAATTTGTTTCTTAGAAACTGTTGACAGAACTCTTTTTATTTAAGAATTTTAGTCAAAAACAGGGTCTTGTTGTTTATGATAAAGTAACGCGCAGAGCTCTTTGAAACATGTCTTACAGCTATATTATTAAATCATTTATCTAGTTTGGGTTTGTTTTGTATTTTTGGCACTGGTTTACTAGCAATCAAGGCACAGGCAGGGAGTGTGGCAATAGCAATTATTTCAGAGAAACATTAACATTTGGCTTAATTGATTAGAAAACAAAGCTCATAAAAACTGTAATTGTTTTAAGGCAGTGCGGCTTCAAACTTGGCTTACCTTGTAACTTGCGCCCCTGTTTACATGGATAGAACAACCAGAGGCTAGGTGGGCACCACACTGTTTCACCGCACAAATGTTTAACAATTTCATCTCACTAACTCTGTGAGGTGCAATGCACAGACCAGCTGCAGCCTGCGGTTAATCATCGGAATCCATACAAAACAAACCTATCATTCTACTTGTGTGCCATCGAAAAATCTAACCTTGTTTCCATGGACGATAGATCTTAGAAAGGTTTGCTGTTCAGTCACAAAAACACGGCAACGTCTGTGCAATGGTTTAAGTAGTGCTAGTCCTGTTCTTCCTATCACAGACAGTCATGTGACTTCACTTTATTGTGTAGTCCTACTTATAAGCTGTCACTACCTACAGCTTCGTATTCATGCACTGTTTGATTACCTCTGTGTACTGCAACTCTTAGGTGCTTGTTTGCTGACCTGTTTATGCCTTGTATCTGCTAGAGCTGAGTTCTGCTACAGAGCCGGCTTCTTCAGATTTTTTCAAGGCATGTATTGCATTTCATGTTCCTCTCTTGTCTGCATTTTGCCTGCAATCTGTTGCTTCTCTTTAGGATCTCTTTCTGTTTTGCTTCCTACTTTATTTGCTGTTTGTGTGCTTCCAGTTTCCTTTGATCCTTTCTTGCTTCCCTGTGTTTGTGATCTCTGTGTCCCTTCTGCTTACTCCGAGTGTTTCTGTCCTTAGCTCCTGTGTCTGTTTGCTTCCTTGTATTTAATCTGTTTTTTACTCATTTTGTTGTTTTGCCCTTTTGTCTTGCAAGTCTTGTGCTTGCATTCCTGTTTCTTATGCCTTGCCTGCATTTGTTTACTTAGAGCAGTCTTCTAGCTAATGTTTGCCTTGAACTCCTCTCACGGTCTTAGTGTTTCTCTCAGTACACTATTTTTACCCATCTATAACTTTATTGTTTCTATGCAATGATTGGCTCCTGAATTTCAGGAGGCTATACCTGCACCATCCTTTTTCTTGTGGTGAATATAGTTTTAAGTGCTTTAACTGTGACAGTGTGATATTGCTATTTTCTTATTCTATTCTATTCTATGTTTGGTGAAGCGCAACAGCTACCCCAGCAATGGGGCGTCCCGGCGCTGAGAGACAAGCACACACTTTACTGGACGGGGGAAGGGGGGAAAGGAGAGATACCCTAGGGGGCAGGGAAAAGGAAAGTTTTGATTGCCTTACGAAAGACCGAGAGAGTATCTATGGAGCGTATACTGAGAGGAAGATCGTTCCAAAGTTTGGGACCGAGAACGCCAAAGGATCGGCCTCCCGTACGACAGCGCTTTGTTCTGGGTACTTTCAGGAGAAGTTGGTTGGAGGAGCGTAGTTCACGGCCAGGGACATAAGGGCAAGCCAGGTATCGCAGCAGAGGGGGGTTTCCCTGTTTGGCAATTTTAAAGATCGTAATGAGAGCTTTAAATTTGATTCTGTGTTCTACGGGCAGCCAGTGGAGTTTGCGGATAGTGGCTCTGGCTGAACATCTCCGTGGGAGACCGACCAACATTCTAGCTGCCGCATTCTGGACTCGTTGGAACCTAGCCGTTTCTGCTTTGTTTGCTCCCAGGAGGAGGACGTTCGCATAGTCTAGGCGTGACAGAATGGTTGCCTGGACAATTATCTGTCGAACCTTAGGATCAAAGAATCCGAGTATAGGCCTGAGGTTTCTTAGAAGACCTATACAGGTGGCTGCCACCTTTTTAGTGTGTGACTGGAAGCTGAGGTTGGCATCCATCCAAACTCCCAAGTTTTTTACACAGTTTTTGGGGAGTGGGGTGGTGCCAAGGGATGACGGCCACCAGTGCTCATTCCATAGGCTGGTGTTTCTGCCAAGGAGGAGCACCTCGGTTTTTCCGGCGTTGAGTTGAAGGTGGTTATCCGTCATCCATTGTGCCACTGCTGCCATGCCCTCTCTGAACCTGGATGCCGCGGAGGACGGGCTTTCCGTGAGAGAGACAACCAGCTGGGTGTCGTCGGCGTACGACACCAGCGTGAGCCCCCACTCTTTGGCCACCTCCGCGAGTGGCTGGACATACAGGTTGAAGAGGGAGGGGCTCAACGCTGAGCCCTGGGGAACTCCTTGTGCTATAAGATGGAATTTTGAGAGGAAAGGGGGGGGCTGATACCTTAAAGGATCTGTCCTTAAGAAAGGAGTGGAACCAGGCGAGCGCGAGGCCAGACACACCGGCCATCTCCAGCTGATTCAGAAGGATGTCATGAGATACCGTCTCAAAGGCTGCGCTGAGATCTAAGAGGATCAGCGCAGCACTTTGACCGGAGTCTAGAATCGTCCGGAGATGTTCGGTCGTGGCCAATAGGGCAGATTCGGTACTGTGACCTGCTCTAAAGCCATTTTGGGATGGGTCCAAGATTCCATTTAGGTGCACATGTTTAGAGAGAATGCCATTGACATGGGCTTCTGCTATTTTAGATATCCAGGGGAGGAGGGATATTGGTCGGAAATTTTCCGGCTTTGAAGAGTCCAGCGTGGGTTTTTTGATTATAGGTGATACCCAGGCTTGCTTCCAAGCTATGGGTACGGAAGCGGAAGTGAAGGAGAGGTTGAGAATATCCATCATGGGGGGTAGGAAAAAGTCAATCGAATCCAGAAAGTGAGAAGGGCTCATGGGATCCGTCGGGGAGCCAGATTTCACTTTCTTGCAAAGTTGAATCAGCTCAGTAGCCGTAATGGCAGGGATTTGGGTAAGAGGGGTGCTGGTAGAGGCTGGTTTCTTGCGTTCCTCAGAATGAGGAGAATTCTGCAAAAAAGTTGCATGGATTTTTTGGACTTTCTCCACAAAGAATGTGGCCAACTGCTCGCATTGTTCGTTGGATGAGATTTTGGGAGAGGGTGACCTAGGGTTTTGTAGCTCTTTGACAAGTTTAAAGATCACTTTAGATGGGTTCGGGTTGGAACTGATTTTATCAGCATAAAAAGCTGCGCGGGTAGAGCTAATGGCTTTGTGATAGATTTTGAGCTTGAATAAGTAGTTAGTTTTATCCTGGCCGTCAAAGTTTTTCCTCCATTGGCGCTCGGCTCTCTTACAGTCCTTACGCATGGTTTTAAGGGTTACATCATACCAGGGATTAGAGGGTGTGAGTCGTCCTTTAGTAAGTTTAGCTGGAATGAGAGTATCAAGCCCATCTGTGATCCAGGTAGTGAAAGAGGTATAGGTCGTGTCTATATCCTGATTGGCTTCACAGTGGAATCCTCCTAATGTTTCATGAAAAGTGGGGATGGAGAGTTTGTGCCCAGGTCTTTTTAAGCGACGGTTGGATTCAGAAGTATACTGTCGTCCTGGGGCTGGGACCGTTAGTTTGATGAGGTAGTGGTCCGTCCATCCCATCGGGATGGGGATCTCTGTGACAGCCTCTTGGATATTGGTGAAAACCGGGTCTAGGGTATGGCCGGCTATGTGGGTAGGAACGTGGATAAGGCAGTTAAGCTGCAGAGCCGAAAGGTCTGTAAGGAGATTAGTAATTGTGTGATCATTAGTTAGATCAAAATGCAGATTAAGGTCGCCCAGAATCGTGAAGTTGGCAGATTTAGTAATAAGTGCCGTAGACGTCTCGAGAAGGGCGTCAATGAACCTAGACGCGGGGCCTGGTGGGCGGTAAATGTATAGACCCGACATCGTGAACTGAGGGCTAATATTAATTTTAAATTGGGCACATTCACAGACAGGGAGAGTTTCTTTAGTAAAAGAGCAGGTGAAGTGCTTTTTGTAAATTACTGCTATGCCACCGCCTCGAGTTTCGCGGTTTATGGTGGCCAAGTGAAACTCATCTGGGAGCGTCAGGTTGGGAATGGTAGATACGCCTTCTCGTAGCCATGTTTCGCAGAGGAAGAGGATGTCAGGGTTTTCATCCAATAAGAGCGAGTTTACCTCTAGATGGTGTTTAGAGAGGGATCTGACATTGAGCTGGAGTATCGTCAGAGGCGGGGTTGTAGTTTTGCCACAGTATTCCCAGACGCGAGAAGGAGTATTGGTGGAAAAATGGCAGCGGTTGCAATGGAGTTTTGAATGGCCCAGGGTGCCAGTAGCATCGGGACATTTTTGGCTAAGATTCATGGCAAGGAGTTCTTCACGGTCGTACCGTATGAGCGTATGGGGGCTGGTTGGACCAGGGGGACTGGCGAAAGGCGATGTCGTGGCGATGACGGGCGCAGACGGGCTTGCCTTAGGCACGCCTTCGGCGCGCAAACGGCGCTCCTTCGGCGCGCAAACGGCGCTCCCGCTGCGCTCGTCCGCTGCGCTTCCGGTGACAGCACATGATGTAGGGGATAGGGGGGGGGGCGTGGCCTTCCGGGGGGCGTGGCCTCCGTCCTCGCCGAGAATGGCGTTTTTGCTCTGCTTTGTTTACCTACGAGACAGCGCTAGGTCCGCTGCTCGCTAAACTTTAATGCAGGTGAGTACCTGTCGCTAAGCTGGCGCGTGGTGAAGTTAATTTTTTTAAAAGTACAGATTATTCAGTGACACAAGTGAAAATAAAGACAGATTTTAAAAAGGCTCCCGGCTTCCGCCTCAGGAGTGCGCAAAATCTTATGACTCTACGTGTGTCTCTACATAGCGCAATCAAAGCTTGTCTTGTGGTGTATGCAAACATTATCTTTGTTCATGTCCTAGAGATGTAAAATTACTTCTGCTGCCTCCTTTCCAACGGACTTACAGAGTGAGTATCTGTAAAAATAATTTTCTTCGCTTGGATTTTATTGATTAATATTTTAGAGAAGGACAGAGGGGTACAATTAAAAAGGTCTGTCAATTTAGGCAGCACCGACATTATAATCAGATTAACTTGCCCATATAATGTTAATATGAAATTCCTCCACTTAACGAGTAGATGATATATATCCTTTGTCACCGTCCCCGGATTATGTGTTGGAATTCTGTCCAGGGTGTGGAGAATGGAGATACCCAGGTATCTAAGTACCCACTTAACTTCCTTTTATAAGCTTTCTACATTCTAGATCATAATCTCAGGCTTAGCTTTATTGATACAGTACCCAGAAAGAGACCCAAACTCCTCTACTAGCTTCTCCACTCTACGGATGGTCTTCACAGGATAGACTTTAAGATCATTTGCTTACAGAGCGACCTTATTCCTGAATCCCTGAGAAACAAAAGGGATAATTTCCAAATCCAACTTCAGAAACGGGGCTAACGGCGAGATATAAATATCAAAAAGGAAGGGAGAAAGTAGACACCCTTGCCTAGTGCCTCTAGAAATGCTGCATTTCCTAGTTATGGCTCTGTTAAATAAAAATTGGGCACAAGAGGCCCCATACAATTTTTGGAGGGTCTCGATGAAGTTAGGGCTAAATTCTAAAACTGACAACACATCCCAAAAATAAACCCTACAAACCCTATCGAAAGCCTTGGTGGCACCTTCATGACCACTGCCAGGGGTCCGAATAGGTACCAATAAATAGCATCTTTTTTTTGGCCTTTAGGGCTTTCGGATTTTCCTGGAAAAAGTTGAGGCATAGACAAAGGAGGTCTGCCGCTGCCTGATCCGAGATTGTACTGTGATGCTTTTCAGTTTAAGAATTGTAGGGTCCTGTTAGGATCTCCGGACACTTCGACCTGGGGAAGGATGATATTAGCGATGACTTGTAACCTGGGAACAGACCGCTTTCTACATACGTTTGGAACCCCAAAATATTTTTTTTAAGTCTGGCTAAAGGACCCGGTCCAGGGAAGGCATGGCTTGGCAGTTCGGGCTGGACTGTTTCCATGAGGCACAGGGTCAGACTGATTTGCATATGGCCATGTCTGAACTGAGGTGGCAGAGTGGGCTAAAGAACGGTGATGGATTAAACCCAGATCTGTTAACTGGGTGTGAGTGTTTGATTGGTTCAGATGCTCCGTCCATCACCACCCCCTTTTGTACCGCTTTGTTCGCCATAAGTTGGCAGGCTATGCTCAGACATGAGTCCCTTGCTCACTTTGCCACTGAATTCAAGCAAGCCTGGCTGAAGACGGCTGAAATGCCAGAAACCGGTTCTAGGAAGCTTCTTCCCGGTCCAGGGAAGGCATGGCATGGCAGTTCGGGCTGGACTGTTCCCATGAGGCACAGGGTCAGACTGATTTGCATATGGCCATGTCTGAACTCTGGTGGCAGAGTGGGCTAAAGAACGGTGATGGATTAAACCCAGATCTGTTGACTGGGTGTGAGTGTTTGATTGGTTCAGATGCTCTGTCCATCACCACCCCCTTTTGTACCGTAAAGGTCCTGGAGGCAGCATTTGGCCTATAGCGCAGAATTAGGAGAATTTGGAGTATTAAATAATATTCTGACTTTTCTGGTATTCCGAAGTGCCTATTGGACAAACTGAACCCTAATTGAAAGAAGTTGGCTTCGAAACTTGGGGGGCAACTTTGCACAGCTCAAGGCATGCCACCGTGGGAGGTGCTTGTGGCCAAGTCTGAGGGTCCTTTATCAAGATTCAAATATATTCAGTTGCTTTCTTGGTATGCAAATGGAAGGGGGATATTGGAGGGGCCTGGGAGGCGGAGTTGAGAATGCAGTACACATGCGCTATAAAAAAGAGGTCTCCATTTGGTATTGGGCACTCCTTTTTGCTGAGGACGAAAACTCGAAGGCTCTATACCTGAGATGGGAGCGGACGTTGCCAGTGGCCGAGCTACAGCACTTATGGCTAGTCTCTTTGTTACTATTATACAGTACTATTATATCTGCCACCGTTAAGCGTAATTACTTCTATGCCCTCCACAGAATATCCTGAACACCCCAAAAGATTGTGAGGTTTGCAAAAAATCAGCTTCCTGGTTGTATTAGGTGTGGCTAGGTTGAGGCTAACGATGAGCATATGTTTGTCTGATGTACTTCTCAGAGACTGTGTGTAAAATCATTTCAGAAGTTTTTTTTGTTACAATCAAGGTAAGCTCCATTCTGGTCTTATTAGGTGTTGATATCCCAACGTATAACCACTTTGACAGATCGCAGTGGTGTCTGTTATTCTACCTCCTGCTACATGCCAGAAAAGAGATTTGCAAGAACTGGTTGAACCTCATACCTCTCTCCATTAGGTCATGATTGGATGCTGTTAAATGTACATGCAATCTGGATGTTGTAGGTACCCCCTAGCAGTGTGGATACCATGCCAGGGACGGATTTCTGAAGTGGGAAGAGTTGTCGTTTTCGCATGATAGTACAGTCCTATGATTACACCATAATGCCAAAGTGATTTGGATGCCACAGCCCGTCTTTCCCACATGTGGCGAACTTTGCGCGTAAGGTTAGTGGTCTGTTTCCTCATTCTCGATTTTGGAAACCTTTGTTGGGTGATTTGAGGACTAAAAAAAAACATTTTTAAAACCTGAATAATTTTCACAGAGACATCAAGTTTTTTTTATTTCTCTGGAATATTTTGCGTCTTACCTGTGTAAATCTCAAGATGTAACCCAATGTGTTTGTCTACTTATTGTTTCTTTTCCCTCCTTGTATACAGTAGGTATGCCTTGACCTTTACCCTGTTTACACCTGCTCTTGTCTGGTTTCCTGCTCTTTCCTTCTTCCATCCGCACGTCACCTTCCTGCTTTTTGATCGAGTAGGTCTTGCCATTAAGTAGTTTTTTCCACTTGAGTAAAGGAAAAGAAAGTAATCTGAAAACCTAGGTTCGTATTTAAGCTCCTGCTCCCAGGTTGTAATTGCGAAATACCGGCTTTCTTCTCTAACCCTTGGTCCCTTTTATCCCACTGAAGTCATCAGTCGCAACCCTTGCACAGTCTGAATGGCTCTTCATGCTTGAATATGTCTCCTGCTATCTCATTCCTTTTTGAAGGGTTTCTAAAAGACTTTAGCTGTGTCACTTTACTTTTTGAGTGCCCACTTGTCGCAGGTCTTCATTTAAAAAATATTCTAGTCTTGAAATTGTTGGGACTTTGTTGTTGACCCAACAAAATGACCTCACGGTTTGGAAGGTGCCCATCTCATACACACATACAAAGTTCTCAATATTGTTCTTTTTCAGTAAATTAACTATGTGTCTTACGTGCACTAATAGGCAGACATCTAAGATTTTTGTGCCTCTGGAGAATTTTTACAAAGTATCTTTTATCAAAGTCCCCAAGAGTTGGTGATTTGATTGTCCAGTTGGGATACTGAGATACTCTTGGTCGGAAAGTGTGCTATTCCTGCAACCATTACACAGTGGGTGTCCTCACACCCTCTATTGGCATAACACCAAATGCTTTTTGCAGGGTTCCTTTTTAACGTAACATGGGGTCTAATACAAAGAGCCTACTTTGGCCTAAAAGCAGCATCTATCTAATGTGCTTTTACTTCGAAACACCGAGTATTACTTGCTATGCTAACTGTGAGCCCATTAAGTATGTCAGAACTGGTCTCTGCTGGTTAGATCAAATGTTGCTTTTAGAACTGTGAATTGTGTCACTTGGCCTCTATTCCTCCTACTGTCAGACCTGGTATTTTCAGTGGACTCAAATTTTGAGTTTTCTCTTGTTTCTTCCTCTAGTGGATTTCCAGGGTGTGTTAGACTGGAGGATACAAAAACAAAAAAAAATAATAATAATTAAATCAGGCTCTCCCTTAGACCCAGCACCTCCCAACATTCTCGCCCAAGGTGGGGAAGCCGTTGCCATTCAACTCAGGAATCTCATCAACCTCTCATTCGAACAGGGCTTGGTTCCAAAGGAATGGAAACACGCCATCATCAAACCCCTGCTCAAAAAGCCACACCTAGATCCAGCCGAACTGTCCAACTATCGTCCAATGTCCCTCCTGCCAATAGTGGGCAAAATGGCAGAAAAATACGTGAATTCCGTAATTTCCTCTTTCCTTGAAAATAATAACATAATTCATCAAACACAAATGGGGTTTCGACCCAAGTATAGTACTGAGTCTGCACTGTTGGTGGTCACAGAAAAACTTAAAGCCATTTTAGATCAGGGAAAACGGCCGCTGTGGTGCTCCTAGATCTTAGCGCCGCATTTGATACAGTTGACCACTCAGTACTAACCCAGAGAAAGGAAGAAGTAGGCATAAGAGGTATAGCAAAAGAATGGGTGGCCTCCTTCCTGAGGGATAGGTCCTTCCAATGTTTGGAGGGTGGGTTCAAGTTAGATCCCCTTCCAGCTCCCTGGGGGGTGCCTCAGGGCTCATCCTTGAGCCCTACCCTTTTTACCATTTACCTCAGTCCTCTCCCCCTGATCATACAAGAATGTGGTATCTCCGTCGTGTCATACGCGGATGATACACAATTAGCGTTCTTGATCACAGATACCCTGAATTCTGACCACCGACAGCTCGCCCCCTGCCTGGAGAAAATTTGGTCTTGGATGGCAGATTGTAAGCTCAAGCTAAATGGGGACAAAACTGAGCTGATGATTCTGGGCAACAACTTCAATCCCCACATGGATATCCCATGGCCGGTTAGCTGGGGACCACCTCCCTCATCCAAGCTGGCCATAAAAAACCTCGGCATGTGGATAGACAAAAATCTCACAATGGAGATACAGGCTAAAAAACTATCCAGTACTTGCTTCGGGATACTACGTCTGCTTAGAAAGATCATGCCTCTACTCCCTGAAAATGGCAAGAAAATAGTGGTCCAGGCCCTAGTAGTCTCGAGGCTGGACTACGGCAACTCCCTCTTCCTGGGTTCACCGAAATATGTAGTTAACCGTCTGCAAGTCGTTCAAAACGCTGCAGCACGGCTACTACTAAACATTTCCAGACATCAGTCAATCAGACCTAGACTGAAGGAACTACACTGGCTCCCTGTTCAAGCCAGAATTAAATTTAAATCACTCAACCTGGCTCATCGTGCCATGCACGGAAGGGGGCCGGTACTCATTCAAAATCTGGTCACCCACTACATTCCGCTACGACAACTGAGGTCCAGCTCAAAGTTCCTCATGAAGAACAACATAACAAAAAGAGCCAGAAGGGGGGAAGGTCATTTTCCCATCTAATACCTAAGCTCTGGAACAGCCTAGATCCTGACATCTGATATATCAAAGAAGAAACTCAGTTCAGAAAAAAACTTTAGACCTGGCTTTTCCCACCAAACTAGTCTTCCTCTCTCGCTGTACTGTTTCTTAGCGCTGAGATGCCCAAGGGTAGTCACGCGCTCTATAAATCGCATAAACATAAACATAAACTTAAACATAAACATACACCCAAAGTGTGCTCCCACGCACATCCGAGAGTGGTTATAGCCCCTTAAGCGATATTGAGTTATACATATGATTGGCTGCAACCAGTAATTGATTGCAGGTGTGCAGTACCTTTCCCCCATGCTGCTGTGTTAGGAGCCTAATGGCCCTAATGATAAAATCTGATTAGGCACAGGCCAAGAACAGCCCAGCAACACAACACGCGAAGATCTGAGAAGGGCTCTTTGTCCTTTTCCTGTCTTCAAAACTCAAAAGATCTGCCTGAGAACAAGAGACTGGGCATAAAAAACATATTCCAATATGTGTCCCAGTATACATCCAAGACCATTTGATGTACCCCCTGCTTTAATAATCCACATTTGTAAAGCGCAGAATCACCCGTAAGGGTCTCTAGGCGCTGGGGGCCGTCGGGAAGATTAAGCAAGCTATTGCCCAGAGTCACATGGTGCTGGGCTAATCTGCCGCTGGTGCTGGCGATCAAACCGTGATCCCCAGATTCCGGAGTCAGTCGCCCTAGCCGCGGCGCCACACCTCTTCCCTTTCTATTTCTTGTGAGGAAATACATATGTAGATACCCTTTCAGTCGGCAGAACAGCTTTCTAAATTGGTAAGGAGCTGTGTTTTTGCTCCAGTGCTTACAACATTAGATATATAAAAGCATCCTTGAGTCAGTACGTTAGTTCCCCTTTCACGTCTTGGAAAGATTTCTTCACTTGCATTGTGGTAGGTGTGGACAACTTGCAGTTACTGTGTTACTCTTTGACCCTCAGGACCAATATTAGACCTACGACTGTGGAACTGCCCCAGATTGACAGGACGCGAATGTGAAATGCCCTGTTTGGAAAGAATCACTATCAGTTGCTGGGCACAATTTTAACCAGGATGACTTGTCTACTTTCGTGCCATGAAGGGGAAAGGAGTTGCAATACATGTTTTAAAAACAGGCTGCCAAACAGTAGTCTAGTGGTCACAATCGTAAATGGCTGGAATCAGCACAACAGAAACTTTGTGATCCCCGGTAGCCCTGACCATGGACTGAAATGAATAGACAAGGTGTCCTCAGGTGGAATTGCAAAAAGCCTTATGTTAAGGGATGGATGTTATCTATCGAGTTGCCACCTTCTTCAGATCAAAATACTGGTCATTTGTTCATTTTGTGAAAAAGTCAAGGTTTGAAATTTGAATCAGATTTTGTATAAAATTCTTTGTTGTCACTTTTAACATGAAACTGTTGCATCCATGTGCTTTATCAATTGTTTAGAAATAGTTTGGACATCTTCTGGTTATGTATTAAGTTGTTCTATATTTGATGTTTTAAGCTTTTATTTCAAAGAGAAAACATACATTGGCTTTTACTGATTGTCCCAGTATTCTAACCAGAAATTATAAGAAAATACCGGCTAGGCTAATGAAATACTGGCAATTCCATCCAAACTCTTTCTCAATAGGGACACCTGGGCGAGGCATGGCCTTTCATTTTACAAGTCATTTACGGGTGTTAGACAAATTTGTTCAGCTGAAAAGAACTAAGTCTACATCACCCAGAATGTTTTATGGTGTTGGAAAAAAACAGGATTGTAAAATGTTCCCCCTGAACTTGAGCCTTCAGGTAACCTTGTTTAACCTTATATGTAAAGGTGACTCCTACTGAATCCAGAGCGTTTGGGCGAATGGCAATGTATGACTTTGGGAGAAACATTTAAAGTGGGTTGGTGGAGTATCTGAATGGTGGGTGCATACATTAGGCAGATTGTTGGGACTGTCACTGGGGTATTCTGCAGTTTCTTCTCTTTAGATTTCTCGTTCACAGTATTTTCGGAATTAAAATGTATACATGTTAACTCTGTAATCCTGTGCTGGTTTTCTAAAACAAAATCGTGATTTATATGGTTGAGGTTTCCAAGGCAGGCTGTCATGAAAAGGTTGAAGCGAAGGAAGAGGCCACCTTGGGGCATGATCACTTATTACAGGCATTTAACCTGTACAGGCCATAGGGGCACGCGCTTTTAGGGGGAATGGCATGAACGTGGAGGCCATCTTGAAGCTCGCTTTTACTGACCGGTAAACTGGGTCACCTATTATCAAGAGACTTCTATTTCATGTTAAACAAGAATGTTCGAACTATCCAGAAAGCTTAATATCTTTCATTTTCTAATAAACCGTAAAGAAATGTGCTTTCATAATTATTTGTGAGCAACCCTAATTATTGTGTTAGAGTAGAACAAAATAAAGCTAGTGTCTTGTTATTAGCTATTTCGCTGATAACGGTTTCCAAAAATACTTTTTTTAAAATTTTAAATCATTGGTCGTTGTCAGGGATGGGCACCATTCCAAGATGGCCGCCCCGCTGACTGTCTCGTGTTGTCCTTCTTCCCTCTCGCTGGCTGCCCGCGGTCGGTCCTGTCCCTGTGACGCCCCGCCCTCCCGCTGACGTGCCCGCGCTTCCAGCAGCAGCGGTGGCGGCCGGGCGCGCGCTTCCCGGGGTGACGGGGGGAAGATGGCGGCGCTCATCCCTCTCACTCAGGTAAGAGGGGCTCGCTCCGCGCAGGGGCCGAGGGGAAGGGCTGCATCCCCAAAGTCGGGGCTGGGGCGGGCGTGGCCAGACGGTGGCCCGCCCTGCGGGGGGGGGGCGTGAGGCCGGTCGAGCCGGGGCACCCAGCCGTGCCCCTCCCTCAGTGACAGCTGACGGGGAGGCATGGCTCTGTGCAGACACCCTGCCACCTGGCTGCAGAGGGTCACCCTGCTGAGACCACCCGTGTCCCGAGTACACCTGCACCTGGGATGCTCTGCCACAACAGGCACCCCCACCTGGAGCCACAACTGGCACCCCCACCTGAAGCCACAACTGGCACCCCCACCTGGAGCCACAACAGGCACCCCCACCTGGAGGCACAACAGGCACCCCCACCTGAAGCCACAACAGGCACCCCCACCTGGAGCCACAACAGGCACTCCTACCTGAAGCCACAACAGGCACCCCCACCTGAAGCCACAACAGGCACCCCACCTGAAGCCACAACATGCACCCCCACCTGAATCCACAACAGGCACCCCACCTGAAGCCACAACATGCACCCCCACCTGAATCCACAACAGGCACCCCCACCTGGAGCCACAACAGGCACCCCCACCTGAAGCCACAACAGGCACTCCCACCTGAAGCCATAACAGGCACCCCCACCTGAAGCCACAACAGGCACCCCACCTGAAGCCACAACAGGTACCCCCACCTGAAGCCACAACAGGCACCCCCACCTGAAGCCACAACAGGCACCCCCACCTGAAGCCACAACAGGTACCCCCACCTGAAGCCACAACAGGTACCCCCACCTGAAGCCACAACAGGTACCCCCACCTGAAGCCACAACAGGTACCCCCACCTGAAGCCACAACAGGCACCCCCACCTGAAGCCTCAACCGGCATTCCCACCACAACAGGCACCCCCACCTGAAGCCCTACTCTCCCCTATACCCTTCTGCTCCCCAGCATGCTCCACAGCTACGGTGCTCCAGTCACCAGCATACCCCCCTCATCCATGCATGCACCTGTCCCCCATATACAGCCCTCCCCCCAGTATACCTTCCAAGTCTAGGTATGCCCCTGTCTGTCCTCCTTTTGCCTCCATTAAAGCAACCGGCTGAGGCACCTTGCCCCAAGCAAATGCACATCATACGCCACCGTGTTCACAGAAGTGCTTCCACTCCAGAGCCACCCACCCCGCCATTCATCCTCCAAAGATGCTTGTTTCTGCCCCTTTGAAACCCAGGTCACCAGCAGGTATGCAGCTGAAATGTAGCAGCCATACACCTGAACCATGCTTCTGGTCCACCTAGAATGTGTTCACGTAAGTTCCCGTGGTCCAGCATACCTTCAGCCATGATGCTTCTGCCTCCACTCTCCTGAGATGATGCCTATGCCTTCAGCAACGCAACCATCTGAGGTTCCCCTGCCATACCTACCACATATGTTACAGAAAGATGCTTCTTTTTCATGCCCCCCCCCCTTACTGGCAGTGCATCCACCTAGATCCCTTTCCGCCAAAACAACTCATCCTAAGATGTTTGGGCTTTCAGTCTACATCTTCATGAGTTATCTTCCATCGTTTTAGCAAGCAACCATGTGATGTCCCATCTCCTACAACATACATCAACCATAGATACTTCCTTTGGCCCCATCAATGCATCCACCTAAGACCCTCATGCTGCAGCATATATTCTCCTGAGATGCCTGCAACCAGTCACCAATTTGAGACCCATCTGTCCTACTATAGACATCAAGCTGAGAACCCCAAACATCCCCACGTGTAATGCACCAGGCTTTCCACCACCATCAGCATGACATCTGTGTGACCACAACACTTAGCAGAGATTAGGCAAGAAATCAATCTGATTTCCCTGCACCACAGGATGACACCAGAGGCCTCCCAGCAACCTTACGATAGAAACCTCCTTTGAGACCTCTCATCATTACACTTGACATTTTACTGAATACCCAATGCCAAAACCCGAATGGCTATCACTTGACACCATACAATATTTTAGCCATTTTACACACATACCTCACTGCATTCCACAGACCACCTATCTACAGCAGTCTCTGGACACACTCAAATTCATTTGGCATTCCAAACTATTTCTAACTTCACAACCCCAGAATCCTCCTCATTCATAACCAGAAAACATCCCAAACATGTAGTGCAGGTTTACTTGAGTGACCCTGGTGTGGTAGTAATGACAACCCATTTTGCAGAGTGGCCATCACTTTTGGGGCACAGCTTAAAGAATTACTCCCTCCAAAAAGTTTGATCTCAACTTTGACCTCAAATTATAGACAGACTGATTTCTGTGCAAACCATGGAAAGAGGGTCTTACGTTTTGCCAAGAAGTCATCCAAATAATTTATTTGCATTTTAAATATAGTGGTACCATATCCATTTCAGCTTCTATAGGACCGTTTCACATTATGATTATGTATCTTGATATAAACTCCTTCTGTATCTGACGTATATTCCAAGATTATCAATGTTGTGTTTAACTGGATTGAGAGCCATGGTAGGTGTTGAAGTGAAGTAAATATGAAGTGATTTGCTTATGTGTTTGATTTTAGCATACTTTGGTAAAGGCAAATGTCAAAATGATTGATTAATGCAAATGAAATTCTGCATGTCCATAGTGGTGCCGTATGAGTGCAATAGTTGCTAGGTTTTTCCAGCCGAGACAAGTGAAAGACTGGTGTCGTATGAGGCTGGTGGTTAGTCACTTTATCCATCTGGGTAGCTGTTTGTTCAGTTAGTGTATAGATTTGATTGGTTGATGGTCGTGGGCCGTGGCTTGTCTCTGCAAAAAGGAGGGTGATCCCTTCGAAGCAGTGACAAGTCTTTCTGGAGAATATTTAGGTAGATATTTTATTCATTGAAGATGTGCTGACGTCCAGGGGGTACACCCTGAAGATCTGCCTCTGTTTCTTGTGCCTTATCTTGTGCTAAATGTTTATGGTGAATTTGATCCCTAGACAAATGGTGGGACTGAAGTTTTGATGCTAGGATATCTCGTGGAGCTACGTCCTTCTTTTGTAGAGTCTGATCATTCCAACGGTTCTCAGGTGTCCATATTCATCTCACTCTTGAAGATCGATATTTTGATGTATTCCTCCATTTCCTTCACACACCAATTCAAGGGCAAGAAGAGAAGGCCATTCATTGAGAGCATGCTCTGTCTGGTTGCGCCTACTACACCCTAGTGTGGTGTAGGACTTTGCTGTATGCAGAATCCATTATTTCCTCTCATGAGGTTACCTGGTCTTCTCTGAAGATACTAGACCACAAAGGTATTTACATATCCGGTATAACATAATACAAGTTTGGGTTTAACTCATTTGGTAATGGAATGTTTCCAGTGTCCCCAACACCTTGCTATCCCCTGTAGCATCTAACAGAGTGGTTTCCATTGAGGAAATATTGTGCGAACCGCTAAAGTCATTACAACTCTTATACCCTGACACATAAATGATGTAATGCCCAAGCAAATGTATTAAAAAACATATTTTGTATGAAAAAACACATAGAAATGGTAAAATATAACTTCTTTTACATAGGTATGCAAGTGTGAGAGAACACAGAGAATATCAAACGGATTGCCAACAGCAGTGTTAAAATGTAAAGCTTTTCAAGAGTTCCAGCTCTGTAGAAGTTATTCATGTAGCTTGATTAGAGGGAAGAGGTGATGGTTAATCTTCACTGTTGAGTCTGTCTTCGTAATATATTCCACAATACTATGAAACTTGCACTGCTGGCGTCTCTTCCAGATTTAGCACTTATTCAGATATTGGATGCTGATTGACTCCCAACCATCTCTTATGTGTCCTGAACAGATGCTCTCTTGGTTGAACTACACAAAAGAGTATTAGAAATCTTATCACATCTCTTGGTGAGAGTTGTCCTCTGAAAACCAGTGAGGAGCCCTCCGTAGGGATCACCTTAAAACACGTTTTCCTTGGACATCAACGTAATTTAACATATAGTTCGCTGAATGCAGCAAAAGCCATTTAGTGCGCAGAGAGCTTCAGTTGGTTCCTGGAAGGTATGTTGGCATGTCTGTAGTTAGTGGATTCTTTGGTTGGCTCCCATCCTATGATCAATCTTGAAAAAATATAGCCATTGAACGAGGACAACACAAATGCATATCTGGGCAAGAGCACACAACTCTCACCTTCTTGGCATTTACTGTTGATGTTGGACGCTACTATTCAACCGCCCACAGACCTGGTACAAAAGTGGCAGCAGGTGACAGAGAACATCAGTGGTACAGGTAGATTTATCAGTAGGAAAGTGAAGTCCACTCAAGTACTGGAATTATCTGGGAAACGGATTCCCTCATGAAGGCAATTCATTTATGCGTCTTCCCTTCCAAAACAGTATTGTCGGGTGGGTGCGATCATGGCACTCTATCAATAAAAATGACTTGTTCTGTATGAAGGAAAGGTGCTATCGCCAAGGTCAGAATTAACATGAAAATGAAAAAATGGCAGGTGTTCATTGGTTGCGAGAGTTCTTGAACACCCTACCTAAACCACGTTTCATTCTTTCTGATAGAACAGAGGAGTTTACATAGCAAGACACCCCTTGTAAATTACCCAGTTTGACTGCTGCATAGATTTTGTGACCGGGGCGAAAAGTGGGGCAGACTGTTACTGGACAGTGCTGGTGGATTTGTAGGCCAGGAAAGGACCGCCCCCTCCCCCCTCACACCATATGGTTTTCTGCATTTATATTTTTAAACAAGATTAATGTAAAAGAGCGGTGAGGGGCCTTTGATCCAAGTAAACAGAATTGTCTGACTTCATAGTGTGGAGGCATCACCGTAACTGTTGTGTTAAGATCAGTTATTGCCTGTGACTAGACAACATTTAGAAATAAAAAAATGTTTGTCAGATGTTTGGCTGCCCTGAACAAAGGAGAACCACAAATCCTGTTCTAATACTACCTTGTTTTAATGCAAGGGAGCATATCCTTTGTGAGCACGTAGAGGCATGAGTGGCTGATAGAGTTCACTTAACCTCCGCAGTGAGTGTACTCAGGAAGAGAATGTCTAGTGACCCTTCTTCCCAAGCTTTCACCTTTATACCTCCTGCTTGATTTCTTGGTCTCAGGTAATTGTGTTGATCAGGGAAAAGCACCATAAATGACTACAGAAGCAGTGGTAGACTGGAATAGACAGTCGCCTGTGGCTTGGGGATCTCTCGGCCCTGCCTCAGTATCTCCATTAGTCTACCACGACTTGCAGCTTTTGCCAAACCCTAACTTCTCTTTTACTCCCATTTACTGTCTAGCGTCTCCTTCTCCTCCTTTGTAACACATTAATTTCCTGGGTAGGAAAAAGGTTGGAGAGGATTGTCTGTGCTCGCTTATACACATGTTTTTAGGCATCCATCTAATCCCAAGGCTCCTCAGGCCTTGGAGTTGTGATGTGCAGCTATATAAATAAGAGTGAATGGTTTTACAGTTGCGAGGTTCTTTTTAGAATTAATTAGGAGGCATAATTCCATCCATTTTTAGCCATAAATGTATGAGTACGGCCATAAATACATTTGTGAACTGGGCCCGTACTTTGTCTCCGTCTAGAGAGATACGAGCATCTTAAAGCGCAAGTCTCATTTTACATCCTACTCTCCCGAGCTCACTTCTCCCTTCTCCACTCTTGATGCTTTGTCAGCCTGTGGGCTTCTTAACGTGCTACATTATGAGCATAACTCATAGGTCTCTGGCTGGCCTCTTAGCATATCTGTCCATGTGATCAGCTGGTACAATAAAGCAGACAGCAAATAAGGGCCTTAAGAGGCTTCGATCTGCAGTGCTGCTGTAGATCCCATAAAATCACAGAACATTAGTGAATACCCAACACAGACACGCAGAGGTTTGGTTGGGGATGTTTGTAGCTCAATTCCTACACATAGTTGCTTCACCCTGCTGGGTTTGTATTTTAGATCGCCCACAGTTGATGCAGGGCAGCATTACCAGATGTACCGTGAGTAGGATGACCGGATGTGAGGAACTAAGTGCAGAGATAAGCACACCGCAGGGCGAGGCGCGGCTCGAGCAGCTGGTCATTGATCACTGGACAGGCGGACGTCGAGCTTGGTGAGATCAGCACTTTCTGTCGCTCGCCCAGTTCTTTGCTGAAGATGGTAACCTGGGGATGGAGCCTGTGTATTGGATCCCTGAACAACTGATCCCATGTTTGCTTGACACTCTTCAGTTTAAATATAAAGCAGCGTGCTTGCTTTTCTCTAGTTTTAGAGTCATTTTCAGCATAGTGAAGCTGAGATGCTTGGTGATGTGGCGACGGGATAGCTTACTGACATGGTTGGATTCCAGGTGAATGGGTTGTCATTCCAGATGTTGGTCGATATGGTTTTAACTTAGTCTTAATTGTGGGGGTCCCCATGGGACTAGTCCAGTAGTTTTTCCTTCTTTTACATTGGCTTGTTCTAAAAGCTGCAGAATTGATGCACATAATTACACTAGCAAATTAAAGTGTCTCACATTGATGTCCAACCATTGACCCTTTATTAGCAAATTCTTCATGCAGTGGGCTTTGTTTTGAAATCTCGTGGGAGTGTAAATGCGCCATGCACGAATTTTGTTTGTGAAAAACGTTTTAGTAGAATGATCCTTCTCTGTAAATGTGTTATAGTGAGTCCTGATAAGAAGTTTAAGGCAGTAAGCAGCCTTGCTGCAGGCAGAGAACTTAATTTAGAATCATACATCTGCAGAGAGGGATGTGACCCTTGTGATCATGGTGTCCAGTCCCCTCTCATAGCACAGGACACACTTGGGTGAAGTGCTCTGCGAATCCTCGAGTTCAGTGACCCAGATAAAGCAGGGACTAATGCTGTACAAAGGTGACACCGCCTCAGGGATTGTGTCCAAACTCCTGCTGTGTAACAGACACTATTTGATTCTCTCAAAATGTACCAGAGACCCTTGGTCCTCTGGTCTACGTCTCTGTGTGGAGCAAGAATCATAACCATATTAATGTAATAGGACCACTTGAGTCATCCGATGCGCTCTCTCTGTTACCAGGGTATTCAAAGGTGTTTGGGACACATATCTAACCCCGTGTGGGGCGCATGGACCAGAGCTCCACGGAAGTATTTTGAATCCTATGGGCAACCTCCACCAACCCTCTGTATGAAGCATGTACCGGGACTGTTCTAAAGGTTTTGAAACCTGTGAATACCCAGCTCTAGCCCTCAGTGTGAGGCATTAACCAGGTCTTTTTCCTAAAGTATTTGGAACCTGTGAATACGCATCTCTAATCCACTATGTGACTCATTTACCAGATCCCTTCTAAAGTATGTGGAGCCTGTGAGTACCAATCTCCTGCCTCTTGTAGTATGAATCAGCGCTGTACTAAAGTATTTGGAGCCTGTGAATACCTAGCTCCAGCCCTCTGTGTAAAGCATGAACTAGGGCTGTATTCAAGTATTTGGAACCTTTGGGCACCCTTCATCAACCCTTTGTACGAAGCATGTTCCAGGGCTGTACAAAAGTATTTGGAACCTATGAATACCCAGCTCCAGCCCTCTGTGTGAAGCATGAACCAGGGCTGTACTAAAGTATTTGGAACAAATGAATACCCAGCTCCAGCCCTCTGTGTTAAGCATGAACCAGGGCTGTAATAAAGTATTTGATACTTGTGGGCGCCCATATCCAGCCTTGAGTGTTGCACAAACTAGGGCTGTACTAAAGTATTTGGGATCCATGTCCAACCTCTTGGGTGAAACGGGAACTAAGCCTGTGCAAAAGTATTGGGGACCCTTGTGCAGCCCTCTATATTAAGCTTGAAACAGGACTGTACTAAATAAAGTATTTGGAACGTTAAAGTACTCGTGTCCACCATACTTCATGTGAAGTATAAACCAGGACTAGGATAAAGTATTTATGGCCCTTAAGTACCGGTCTCGGGCTAAGTGTGTGAATCAGGAATATGCTAAAGTAATTTGAATCTGGGGCTGCCCATCTGGAGCCCTCCATGTGAAGCATGGACCATCATCACTGTAATGTACTAATTCCTTCAGGAGGGTTTTCTTGCACAACTTGTAAATTAATTCTCCTTTCGTTTATATTATTGCAGGGATTAACGGGCCAGTCTTTTTTTTGCTTCCTGTTTTTAATCATTTTATCTTGTATCTTTACTTTTGACCGCGTTCCTCTTTGTTGGGTGCTTCCTTTTTGTTGGGTGCTTCCTTTTGATATGTACACCTATAGCCGGCATGTCTCTGGCTGGCTTCCCTTTTGAAGACTAACCTGCTCTTCCAGCCTTTTCATTTGCTAGTATTGTTTTAATTTTCTCATATTGTTTGGCTTCATTTTCGTGTGAGGTTTGACATGGCAGCTGTCAATCAGACTTATTGCTAAAAATATATCTAAAGCTGATTTGAATCGTCCCTTTAAACCTTTGGCTTGCCTTGACCAGCCTATTTCAGCCATTGTTTTGGGACTTTGTCTTGGCTCAGCTGAGTAGAGTATTCCTCTCTCACTTAATGTTATTTGCCTGTTTCGTGGTACTCTTCCACCTCGAATAAAGGCTTCCTTTGAACTGCTAGAGGGACTACATTACAACTGGAGCACTCCCTGTCCAATATAACTGGTTCCCTGCTGTATTTCTCGCTCTGTGCTAACACAAATTGTGTAAGCACTTTTAACATGGATGTGTCTTTGCCAATGCTTGTTATTATGCTGGGCTCTGCATTCAACGTCTGCATTACTAATGTCTTATAAAATGTCTATTTGCTTTGTCACGTTTGTCACATGGACTAGCCCTGGATATATGTACACCTCCCCTGGTTTAATTGCAGTGGTGGGCTTTAAGAAACTTTTTAGCAGCCGATATATATTTCTCTTCTGAGCCATAAACTCCTATTTGAAATTTCCTTTAGTTACTGCTTTTGCCACAGTGTATTTTACGTATCTTGGAAGATATTGTTTTAAAAAAAATATATTTTATGTTTTCCAAGGTGTGGTTCTGTGCCTTTGCCACACATTTATATCCTTTTTTATCTTCATAAATATGATGTTTACTTCTATCCTGGCTCCGACTCTATCCTTTTCACTCTGAGCCTTTAGTTAGTGCAGAGCAGTTATGTTTACTGTGATTATCTGTAATAACTTAAAATAATTCTTTGCCTTCACAAATGCCAGTTTTCAATATTCTAAAATACTGCCTTTAAGTGCCCTATGATAGATGAGACTGCCCAACTCGGCTTTGCTTATTTAATTTACCCTTGGAAGGATGAAAGACAGTCTTGCTTCCCAGGATTTGACCCTCCTACATTTCGGTGTCTGTGAGTGGACTCTACCACTGAGGTTTTGTATTAGCACACAAGGTTCTTTGGCGTACAGCATGTATAGTCTACATGCGTAAAGCACTTGTAGACAAAGACTGTTGTTTCTCCAGTTTTCTATTGTTGCTATAATTTTCACACTGTGTGTACTAACCAAGTAGGGTTCTCTGCAGTAGGTTTCCTCTTTCCAAGAGAATCAGATGAATGTATCTTACTATTCGGTTCCTGTCTACCTCATTGTAGGCTTTCTCGCCTTTGCACCTAGGCCTCTCAATAAAAGAACCAGTTTAGTTTCACCCCCCCCATTGACCCCCCCCAAGTTACTATATTTCCAACAATACATTCAGTTTAAGCATGAAAGTGAAGATAGATGGTTATATCTGTGCCCACTCCTGTTTTAGGCAAATATTGTTAGTTAGATGCACTGTTTTAGGGACATCCTTAGAAAACCCCCATAGACCTTTTTAGCTGCTAAACATCGCCACTCACGCTGGTTTATTCCTTCATGCCACATAATGCTGCAACAAGGCAGCATGCCTCAGTCAGTCTCAGGCTCTGTTTTTGTGATCAGTCCTGCGTTTGCCATCAGTCCCCAGTTTGCAATCATTCCAGCATTTGCGCTTATTGTTGAATTTGTGCTGGGCGTTGTAGAGTTCTCGTTTTAATAAAGTGGTACCTTCTCTCCTGATGGAAGGCTGATTTAGCCATCGTCCTTCTTACTCTACCACTCTTCTGAAAATCCTTCTCCCAATCTCCGTCGATCTTAAATTTCACCTCTCCTGCAGTACTCTTGAGATGGAGCGGAGCAGGGTAGGAGACGATTATCACTTCTTGACCCTGACTTCATTGCTCCTTGCTGTCATTTTATCACCGTGGAAAAAACTCTTGGGGTTTAAACTGCCCTCTCATCTCTCTTGCACACCCAGAGGATCCTTCTGATGCTGCCTCCGAAACCTTTGCCCATCGCTTTTCAAAGCCTCCGTTTTGTCCAATCTCCCTTACGTTAATGCTCTGAATCAGGGCACCTTTGCTTACTTCATTTGTCGACTTCAAATCAGTCACAAAACAGACGCCCCTCTTCTCGTCACATCAAGCAAAGAGCAGCACATTTCCTTAGGCTACTAAAATTGCTCTGACTCCCAGTGAGCCATTCCATTAAATGACAGCCGTCTGTATCAAATCGAGGAGTTTTTGAATCCCAATCTTGCCTTTTATCCCTGACCAACACACGTCATTCCAGTACTTGTGTTCCTTGCACCACTGTTTTAAATTCTTTATGCTTGGGGAATTCCTATAGCATGAACTTCGTCAATAGGCATTGGAGTGCTGTCCAGGGCAGAAGGCAAAGTTACCATCAGAGGGTGAATCTAGGTTGAGTTCCTGGATTTTGAGAGGGGAGGTAGACTGTTTACTGTGCCGCAACGCTGTGTCCTTTTAAGACCGGCAACAGTGTCTCAACCGGAATTCACGTAAAAAGACAAGTATAATATAGAACAGGTCCATGTCAATCACATAGAGAAAGGAGACCACAAGGGTTTAAGGAGGAATTGTTAACCATTTTTTTTCTTGCATTTATTGGTCTCGAGCATGACAGTGTCCAGTCTGAGGGCGTGCCAAGAGCCACCAAAAAGTGGCGAGTTTGTCGGGCAGTCAGATGGGATGCCAGTCCTGATGGCTTTCTAAATGGTGTAGCTGGTTTTGAAGATGGTGCAAGGTGGAAAGACGAGTCATTAGAGTTCCATTAGAATGGCAGTGATGTGGCCATATTTCTTGAGGACCCCAACGAGGCTAAAACATGTACTTTTGGAATCTGTGATTTGCCTCATGGCGAAAGGTTCATGTCTTGGTGGGTCCACTCAGACTTTCAATTCCTTGAGGTGGATATAAAATGTATTGTATTGTAATTGCAGTTACATAGTACTTACTACCACTGTTCTCACACTGAAGAAAAGGAAACTATGTTTTATAAATAAATAAATAAAATATCCAGACTGTTTACTTCCTTCTGCGGAAGTCATGGCCAGGAAGGACGCGTCACCAGGAAGCAGTCGCTTACCGTAGCTTGTTATCCTGTGAATGGATTCAGCAGGCATGGTGTGTGGTGGAGCCATCTTTGTGTAAGATGGAAGCATGGGTACCATCCCTCCTTCTCTAGGGACACACCCATCTCTCCTCCTCCCTCTTCCTGTCCTCTCTGTAGAAGCATCCCCGAAAATCCCAGTCATCTCACCGCAGAGTACCTCTGTAGCAGTAACAATATCTGGGCCATCCCAGACTCCATATCTGCCCATACACACATCAGTTAAAGCAACTGTACACGGTACACTCTCTTCGTACGTGGAGCTATGTATTACAATATATTAACCTATTTACTAGATGATTATTCAGCTGGTATTAGGGTTCAGATTAACAGGAAGCAACTTCACAATGTACTCATTTACATCCAAAGCACAAGCTCGTTGTGTATAAAAGAGAGAATTGTGGCAGTATACTTTCCTTCAGTCTATGTCTGGTGGAAAAATGCTATATTTTTCCATTTCTCATTGAGAATTCATGTTGAGGCTGGTTCACAGTTTCTTTTTACAAGAAGACCGTTTTGAGTGCTGAAAGGGGACACTTGAATGTCCTCTGGAGAAGTGGTCAGAGAGAAAGTTCACAAAATGCTAAAACATGCGTTTCACACAAAGGAACACGTTGTAAAGCTTTCCCCATAACTGTGTAGCAAAATATGTTGCTGCATGTCCTGTGAGTGTGTACAGCTTTGAGGCAGAGTGTGTTCAAATGTTTACTACACATTAGTATGTGAAATGCTATCAAAATATCCAAAAGTGAGGGTAAAAAATTGATAAAGCTAAGATATGTATCTCTGTGGTCTGGTCTGCTTCTTGGTGTTGTTGCCCACGTCTTGCTGTTGATGCCTGCACCTCAGTGGTGTGCTCCACGTATCGGTGATGTGCTCCACTTCTTAGTGGTGTGGTCCACGGCTCAGTTATTGGTCTGCATCTCGGTGATCTGCTCCACATCACGGTGGTGAGGTCCGCATCTTAGTGCTCTGGTGTTCATCTCACTGGTGTGGTGTGGTTCTGGTTAGACATCAACTGTTTGCCCGGATATATTTGGTCTTGCCAGCCTTTGTATCATTTCTTCTATCTGTTCAACATCGTATAATATTAGGAGTGACCATTTTTATGAAACAATGTAAACTAAATTGTCTCTTGGGGCTTAAACGGTCAGTTATTCCCAGCTCAATATTACTGATTTGATTAAATCACAAATGCTGAAAGGCTGGAGTTGCCATGCCAGGATAAACTTGTGATTTGCTGGTACCAGGCTGATGTCAAGCACGCCACCCGCAAACACCACCAGCTGATCCACGCCACCAAGAAGACAGCATTCAAGGAACGACTAGACTACAACGCACACAACAGCAAAGAACTCTTCAGCATCGTCAAAAAGCTCTCGAACCCCAGCGCCGGAACCAACGACATCACCCCCTCGCAAGAACTCTGCGACTCACTCGCCTCGTTCTTCCACAGCAAGATCGCCGACATACACAACAGCATCGGCACACAGCCCACGCACCCAACCACCGAACCGACGCCCCCCACCACCACCCTCCGCGCCTGGACCCCGGTCAGCACCGAAGACACCATCCACACAATGAGCACCATCCACGCCGGATCACCAACAGACCCATGCCCCCACCACGTCTTCAACAAGGCCGCCTCCGTCATCGCACCCCAACTCCGAGACGTCATCAACTGCTCCTTCAACACCGCCACCTTCCCGGAGAGCTGGAAGCATGCCGAATTCAGTGCCCTCCTGAAGAAACCATCAGCAGACCCCACCGACCTCAAGAACTACCGCCCCATCTCGCTCCTCCTGTTTCCTGCTAAAGTCATCGAAAAGACCGTCAACCGACAGCTAGCCGCCTTCCTCGAGATGAACGGATCCCTCGACCCCTCGCAGTCCGGCTTCCGAGCCAACCACAGCACCGAGACCGCCCTCATCGCAGCCACTGACGACATCCGAGCCCTGCTCGACAACGGGGAAACAGCGGCCCTCATCCTCCTGGACCTCTCCGCAGCATTCAACACTGTCTGCCACTGCACCCTAGTACAACGCCTCAGCAACATCGGAATCCAAGAAAAGGCACTGGAGTGGATCATCTCGTTCCTCGGCGGAAGAACCCAGAAAGTCCGCCTGCCCCCGTTCAGATCCGAGGCCACCGAAGTCATCTGCGGCGTACCACAAGGATCATCACTCAGCCCCACCCTCTTCAACATCTACATGAGCCCCCTCGCACGCCAACACAACCTCAACATCATCTCCTACGCCGACGACACTCAGCTGATCCTCTCCCTCACCAACGACCCAGCCACCGCCAGAACCAACCTTCACGAAGGGATGAAAGAAGTAGCCGAGTGGATGAGGAACAGCCGCCTGAAACTGAACTCAGACAAGACGGAAGTCCTCATCCTGGGACCATCTTCCTCCGCCTGGGACGACTCCTGGTGGCCCCCTGCCCTGGGCAGCGCACCCAAACCAACGGACCACGCACGCAACCTGGGCTTCATCCTGGACTCCTCCCTCTCGATGACCAGACAAGTCAACGCCGTCTCGTCCTCGTGCTTCAACATCCTATGCATGCTCCGGAAGATCTTCCGATGGATCCCCACCGAAACCAGGAAGACGGTCACACAGGCACTCGTCCCCAGCCGACTGGACTACGGAAACACCCTCTACACCGGAACCACAGCCAAACTACAGAAGAGACTCCAACGCATCCAGAACGCCTCCGCACGACTCATCCTGGACATCCCCCGTCACAGCCACATCTCCGGACACCTGAGAGACCTGCACTGGCTCCCCGTCAACAAGAGAATCACGTTCCGACTCCTCACCCACGCACACAAGGCCCTCCACGACCTGAGCCCCAGGTACCTCAACAACTGCCTGACCTTCTACACTCCCACCCGCCAACTTCGTTCGACCAGCCACGCTCTCGCCGCCGTTCCACGCATCCGAAGAGCCACCATGGGAGGAAGATCCTTCTCCTACCTGGCAGCCAAGACATGGAACTCCCTCCCCATCCGGCAGACCCAAGACCACCTCTCCTTCAGGAAGAAACTCAAGACCTGGCTGTTCGAGCAGTAGCAGACCCCCCTCCCCCAAGCGCCTTGAGACCCTCCGGGTGAGTAGCGCGCTATATAAATTTCTTGATTGATTGATTGATGTATGCAGCAAGCACTTGCCCACTGGAATTCCTTCCACCCAGTCATGCAATCTTATGGAGAAAGGTCAGTTTTTTGCTTGCAGTGTGGGAGGAAGGAGTCGACGAGTAGATTTCTCAGTGAAAGGTTTTGGGTCAAAGGATGCAGCTGAGATAAGATGACACAGGGTGGCAAAACTTGTCTACCCAACACCTCAAACCAAATACCTCCCAGCAGGCTGTAGGACTGGCACATTTCAGAATAGGCGACAAAGTTGTAAGCAGGTAGATTTTTAGCAAAACACAGCCACCAACTACTTTCTTTCTTCGCTTGTTTACTTGGAAACCTCCTGCTAGTGAAGTCCAAGCTGTTCAAAGATTGCATTCAACAGACACACACATATCAGAGCAGCACAGCTGCCAAGAAGCATTTCACAATCACTTACTCAACGACGAGACGGATCCTAAACCTTGTGTAATGGCTCTTGTCACAGCTTGACGTTCATTCCTAAGAGATCATTTTCTTTAAAAATGCTTCTGTTCTGTGCTCTTTGTTTGATATTAACCTCAATCATATCTGGTTCCCTTTTTGATTTGTATTCATAGTATGGTGCATTTTACACACCGGACTCACCAAAAGCATCAACCTACTTCTTGGTAAGAAGAGAGCGTTTTTTACTCCTACAGTGCTCAGTTTTCCACGTAGAGATGGTTATGAGCTGGTGAAGGTCCCACAAATTGAGGCGACGTCTGATGCTGTGATCTTGACTTTTGTCTGATGATTGGTGGACTTGTGTTGCTTTAGCAACGGCAGCCGGGTCAGAGTATACCTCTTGTTGTTGAAATGGGTTGGTACCAGTATGTTATTGTCAGGTTATCATCTGACATAACATTAGTCCTACATTTCACCCCATGAGAGTTAATACTATGAAAACGATACCCTGTAGAACAATGTTTGTGAACAGTATTTAGGAAGCACTATATAAAACTCAAAATAACAAGTCTTTATATCAGACGGTATTGCTGTACATGATATTATAGCATACAACCGATTACAATTTGTAGTATCAAGAAAGTAACTGAGCCAGATACTGGCAGGTATGTCCTTTAAACGTTCTGGAAGGAAATTGAGGAGGTAGGAAGTGTGGGAGGAGACCTCTCTATCCTCGGTGCATCCGCTCACAATGCATTGTAGAAGGACCTTGGCTCTGCAGAGTAGGTGTGCGTGGAGATAAGATCTTCTTCCTGTGCCAGTTCACTATCAAGACCTAGCACGCTTGATCTTATACGATGAAGCTACTTGTCCCAGCTGCCTCCAGGTGAGACCATGCGATAAGGACATTGCAAAGAGGTTTCGGGGGTTCTGACACATTCTCAGAGCGTGTTGGTGCTGTCGATTCCTGGAGAGTTGTTACCTTTTTCAGAATATTTATTTATGTATTTATTTGTGAGTGTTTTATATAGCACTAGCTAGACCTGAAGGTTTCAGAGCGCCTCACAACAGTAGGTGTTCACATCAAAGATACGGGGCCACATTACCACAAACCAGAAATTGAATGATCGTCTTGAGTTCCAAGCCACGCATATACCCAAGTTGTACTTTTCCTGATTTTATTCTGCTCAGGCTGGATTTGGTGCGTTGCGCTTGTCATGGAGTACGGCTGTTGATAAAAGTAGGTCTCATGTCCAGGGGTCCTAGAGAGGTTGGCGTGCTGGAACATACACACATTTCATCTAGCTCGGAATGACGAAAGGCCAAGTCAAACCTCACTAAATGTAACCCAACGACCTGAAGGTTGCAAATACTTGGCTGGATAAAGGGCCCAATTTAGAAATGTAATGGGATTGTTGCTGTTGGCGGGCTCGGTTTAGATGTTTTTAGGGGACCCACTCTGCGAGGAGTTGTACCCGGTGTCCCCTGGGGGATCTTGGGCATTAAGAGCGGCCCTTGGTTTACCCCCACGCGAGCCACGACAAATGAAAGCATGCCAGGGCGCTAAGCGGTGAGATGCTGCGGAGCTGCCATGGTGGTTCTGCTGGGATCCCCCGAGAGCGACGAGGACCAGTTAGGGAAGGAAATGAGAGCTGGGGGGGGGGGCGTCTCCTGCTAATTGCATGGATGGCCGGATCTGCCCTCGCTCGCCGGGGCTGCCAGGGCCGGCCCCGGCCCCAGACACGCGTCCTTCGGCCTCTGCATCAAGGTGAGGGCTGCCTGGGAGCCCGGCTCCGGCACCCGGCCTCTGGCTGCCGAGGAGCGGATTAAAGGCAATGCACAGCCGGCCATGCTCCATTAGGGCGCACACACGTGCATGTGAGACCGGCGGCGGTGCAGCGCCGGATGCCTGCTCTTTATTGGAAACAGAGCCGGGGCCCGGGGACACAGCCTGTTTCTGCCTCGAGGGCCTGCTGCATCCTTGCATCCAAAGCCGGCGCCACGCAGCATAGTGATCGTGTTTAGAGCCGGATTTCTAAAGCGCTCAGTGCGTCCTCCGCACTTCTAGGCGCATTGGAGGGTCTGCGGCAGGGCTGCGGCTGCTTGACAGACTGTCCACGTTTTCTCGAGTTTTGTTGAAAACATTTAAAGGCGGATGGACGGAAGCCGAGCAGGTGTGCCGTTCAGACGGGTTCGTGTTCTAGCGCCTGTCCTCATCTGCTTGGGTCCAGGCGCTGTGGTGATGGGAGGGGTTCTTCTCAGCCTCTGATCTGCTGCTGGGTGGGGGCGCTAGCGCACGGGAGGCCACGTGCCCGGCACCTTGGGTCTTTACAGATGGGGGGTTGCACGTGTTCCAGTTATTGTCCCTCTTGTGTGGCTGCTGTCCTCTGTGTGACTGTGAGCGGCAGTGAAGCGTCACGTCCGGTTGGAGAGGGCTCCATCGGTGTGCCTTCATGGGACAGATGGAGCAGAGGGCCCCGGCCCGCCAGCCCCCCTCCCCCCCCTCCTCATTGCTGTAATACAGCCTCTCGTATTTCATCACACAGGTACTTCAACAGCGAAGTAACTGTCAAAGCGTGGTTAATGCCATGTCATTTCACTGCAGGCCTGTGTGTACCATGGCTCCGGGTGCAAGCCCGTTTGCAACTTCTGTGGGGGTGCGGAAACAGCAGCTGGGCGCAAAGCGTGCAGGGAGATCCGTAGAAGATGCAATGCAGTGTTCAGGGCTCGAGCCGATTGTAGACGCCGTCTACCCACTATTTTCAGAGGGTAGACGCCGTCTACCCACTATTTTCAGAGGGTAGACGCCGTCTACCCACTAGTTTCAGAGGGTAGACGCCGTCTACCCACTAGTTTCAGAGGGTAGACGCCGTCTACTCTGCCCCAAAGCTGGCCGCTTTCAGCGGAGTGCCGCGGTCCCTTCCAATTCTCCCAGAATTCGGAGAAATTTGCTGAGCTCGTCCCGGTGTCCTGTTCAGACACCGGGACACCCTCAGCAGCGCCTGCACCGTGTCTGCTTTTGTTCCGAGCAGCATCAGGCAGGCAGGGATGGGGCAGATCTGATTCCAGCTGGGCCAATAAGAAAGGCAGTAGTTTAGGGGCCATCAGTCCTCCTTGTGTTGGGGTATCATGGCAGAGAGCTATCAGGAGCCTCACACCTGCATGCAATGGAGGGGAAAGAAAGGCACACAGCTAGCTCATCACTTCACAGGCACTGAAGAAAGACATGCTTTGGCCATTGTTCAGTCCCTGTATATGAGACACATACACTGTAAGAATGTCAGATGTGTTGGTCGCCCCAGTATTTACACAAATAACAATTTACATGCCACTATTGCCACTATATTGCTTTATTTCTTTTATAGCGCTTTAGCACTACAGTCGTGCTATAAAAGAAATACAACAAAATAGTGGTATTTAAATTATTTGTTTACATGTGATGGGAAAGCGCTCCGACACCCTGCTTTAGGATGACTTGTGCCACTACATATCCCAATACAAGGTGTCAAAGCATTTTTCATCACACCTACAGAATATGTATTGACAATAAATCCTATGTGTGCACATCAATATAACTGATGTGTTACATAAGACATTGATGGTCACAGGATGAGGGAGCCACATGTCCTTCATACCTCTCTATGATATATTAGAAGGATTACTGTTTATGAACTGCAGGTAACAAAAGGATCCATGTCTTAAAAGCAGTAACCCACCTATCCATTTACATAAAATAAAAATCTGTCATCTGGGTGTTACATAATGTGATTTGCAGTAGTCATGTTAACATTTAGGCTACTTTGATTCCAATCTGTGGCTAGGCAAGACACAGATCTCTCCAGCAAACCTGTTATCCTGAGTTATCTTACCATTATTATTATTTCCTGAGATTTAGCTGGCGCACAAAGACCTCTGCAGCAGGTGCCTTAACCCTATAAGATATTATAAAATGCAGACTTTGTAACCAATTGAGAAGATTTACTGTCAAGTTTTTTTGTTGACAGTTTTCTTTGTGGCATGGTTTAAAAAGAAATAAATGTATGAATTGAGACCCAGATTTTGCACCAGGTTGCGTCAATATTTTGGCACAACCCCAATGCAAAATTGAATTTGTAAAATTTTGTAGTGTGCTCAAATTAACTCATGATAGACCTGCTAAACCTATGTAAGGTCTTAAGATCTGATGTCACTTCATGTGATGTCACACTCAGTGACAGGTACACCCTTGAATGCTGATGTGACATGCTCCAATTTTCATCCTTCCTCTGCAGCATCTGGCCTCGGCTTTTAGGGCATGGGTGAACTGAAGCAGTCCACAGACAGAAAATAGCTACCTATATGAATTGACGATTAATGTAAATCAAGGAAACCTGTGCACAACAAAATAAATACAGCTATCTGAGCCGCCCTCGTTCAGGCTTGACACATTTGTTCCCTAGTGGCCCTGGGTGGTAGGAGGATTGTGTTCACAGAAAACGCTCCTCGTTTCTAAAAAGGAAAAATACACCATCACCAAAACATTCCTTTGATACTTGCTTTTATTGCCTTAAAGCTTTTTAAACTTCAAGGCACGATGAATATTTAATGTTTTTTTTCCAGAAACAGAAATGCAAATGATTGCCTTATAAAGGGCTCAGCTAGCCGCGCCTGCTAGTGGTATTTGAGATCTCTTGTTATCCAAGGTCTAAAACACATACTGCACCTGAAATGTTATTGTCCCCGTTTACAATACTGTTAGGCTCTTCTTCCTTCTCATTGCAAAACCGGATTAAAAAAATCCCGCTTTTGTGCACAATTAGGAGTTTGCGTCCAAATCGGCGCCCCGGCTCATGTTTACATTTTGCATCCGAGTGTTATTACATGATTTGCACCATATGTAACCTAGGGGAAACATACACATTTTTTGTGTAATCCCTCCTTCCTAGGTCCAAAACTCAGAACAGAGCAGAAATTGTGCATCCAGCGATTGTCGCACTTTGTGTTATTGTGGACTTCTGATTTGCCATTACCACTCAGATTTGCTACCAAGTTGGACTGCTGGTCTAACGGTTTTAGTTGTGGCAGAAAGACTCCTTTGCGCTCTGCGGCCTCCCTGCCCTCTGTTTGTGTCCTGGGTCTGACCCCTACACCTGTGATGGTGCTCACATCTTTTTATTGTCAACTTCGAAGTAAATACCACCTCTAATAACAGTTCCGACATGATGCTGAGACTCACTAGGCAATCTCTCTAGATGGAGAGTTCCTGTGGCAATAAAAGGTGTTGTCAAAGGTCCTAAGGTGACGCCGCTTAATTAATACCTGTGTTTTCATGAAGTTGTCCTGCCGGTCATAGCTCCTGTTAGGTCTCACCCACAGACAGCTTTGTTGAAAACCTACTGTGGACTATACAAATACTTTATAGCGGGCTTCGGTTCAGACAATTGGGCAGCTTTCTTGTCAATCTCATTTGCTTGAATCTTATTCGATGTCTTTTTTTTCCTCTTCTTGATTTTCCTCCGGAGCATATATGTTTCTGATTGAATTCCTTTTAGCCTTCCATAACTTCACATCAGAGAACTACTTTTTAGGTCGAGCCAAGCGCCGCACGCATGCGCTGCTCTAAGAGAGGGCCTTTTGGAATCACTCCAGACTTCCAAGAGACTTCTCCTTGTGGGTCGGACTCCTCCCACACATTCCATTGGCCTTTGCGTGTGGCTTTCAAAAATGAAAACACGCAAATGGCCAAAGGCGGGGGTATGTCCCGCCTCTTCTGAAAACGTTCACTCCCATGGCCCGCAGTAGCACGCAGTGGCCAACTGCATTCCAGGATCGGGTTACTAATTAACCCAGCGCAGTCGCTTTCACTTTCGCGACCGCGCTTGTCTGCCTTGTTTTCTTTCAGGGTAACACATCTTGGCAACTGTAGCTAACGAATAACTCAAAATTCCTGAACCATGTACGTCACTTACTGTTTTATAACTAGAAAAAAAAAAAATCAAGCGAGGTAACTGGGCTCACCACGTGGCACGTACCGTTATACAGAAACCATAAAAGTAAACAAGCAATGGCATAGCCAGTACCTTAAAGTCAACATTGCTAAAACAAACAAGCAAGCAAAATCACCAAAACGTAAGCTCATAAATGGTGTATGTACCACTATCATCGTGAGGAACAACTTAAAAACCTTACTCCCAGAAGCTGCTGCTCTTACAGTACAGTGGTATGCCTTTCACTGTAACAACCAAATTGCAAGCACCAGGTGAGACTCGCCCTGCAGATAAAGATGAGCAAAAGCGGTGTTCCTGTCACCGTTGCAACAGACAACAAAGTAAAACAAGATGGAAAACTACCTGCAGTACGTGAAGCTTGCCGACGTGATTATGCAGGGAAATATGCAGGGAAATAGAGCTTGTGTCTACAGCGAAACGCATCACAAACTTAGCGTGTGAATCCCTTAATGGATGAGCGCTTGCAGCTACGAAACGATGAAGGCAGGACAAACAAAGGAGTTCTGCTGCGCGGGAGCCCACAGAATAAAAAAACACCAGTAAGAGCATTTTTTTAAGTGCACAGCAGCCATTAGCTTCCCCAACGCATCCAATGTAACATATTCACACTGAGCGTATAAATCCAAACAGTCCCACTAAGATTGAGGAAAAAAACACTTTACAATCTAAAGCAGCCACAACCAAAATGGCTACCACTTATAAGGTCCCAAAGGTGAGACCTATTGGCTATGCCAATGCTTGTTTATTTTGCTTCCAGGACTTCATGGGAGTGAATGTATTTTCTTGCTCTCTCCCCCCCAGTGTGCTGCATTCCCCTGACATACCTGCTTCCCTCAGCTCATCTGTTGCTTCCTCTGCCCCACCACATCTTTCTCTGTTTGATTTGTTTTTTTAATGTTAAACTGGCCCGACTCCTTGTTGCTGGCCCCACTCAACAGTTATCATCTTTAGGCAAATGTGCCTTGGAACAGTTTGTAAACTTTTTTTTAAATGTACCTCTGCAAGATGTTTATTCACTATCTTGTAATGGTAAGTTTGAAAACCTAGTAGCCCTTCATAAACCTTACGCGCCATTACCCCGTATATGTCATCACGCTGGGGCTGTGTAACTTTATGACTTAATGCGCCCATGCAGGATGATAACGTGCAACTTTAATTGTTGTAGCACCTCTTGGCCTTGCCAATGCTATTTTTCAGTGAAGGTATTGGTAATCAATGTAAGCCTGGGAGGCAAGAAGACCACTGAGTATTGGGGTGGTTGCGGAAAAATTGTCCAATTATTGTATGTATTTGTTTGTATCGCTGACCTCAAATAAGGTACAACTCTGCTTTGCACTATGAAAAGGTACTTCTAGTAGTGTAGTATGCTCCTTATACAGTAGAATGTGTACATTGAATCATCTCTTCACATTACTGCCATGAATGGCTGTATGTTCATGTTTCCTTTTGTACACCACAGTACATAAGCTTTTCTTCACTGAGCCCATAAAGAAAATACAAACCGGGAGAAAACCGAGGTAACCCAGGAAATTGTCGTGTTGCTGTCACTAGTTGATGAGAGCAGGCACTGGATGAAAGCATTAAAGGCAACTTAGCAACTGATGAGTCATGGGCCTGGTTTCTGGTTTTAAAGATGGAAAAAAGTCAGATTAGAATTTAAGGGGTAAAAGACCCTGACTCTTGTGCTGTACAATCTAGTTAGTAGATATGCACTGCGCTTGACGACACTATTGCTTTAAACCCTTATTTAGTCTGCGAGATTCCCCCACTGAATCCTGGTTCACAAAGCCCCTATGCAATGCAAAAGAAAGTAGTTACAAACAACTCGAATGGAAATGGCGTAATGACAACTGTGCTTCTATGGATTAGCCGGCCTAGCTCTTTGGGTTCAAAATATCTCAGAAATTAATTTGTAAGTCCTGCGCACTTAATTTTTTTTAACATGCTTCTAAACAATAAAAATCCAACCAAATCTTTTTAGTTTATGGAAATATCGTAAGCAACTTGTCAGATACTCCCTCTTCTAAGGTATGTAATATCCTGTCCAGTTTCTTTCAGCTACAAATTGATCCAATCCTGGCTTCCTCATGTTAAAAAAAGAGCATGTGGCTGTCTTCCCCATTCAGTACACTAATGATATCCCTAGGAATTTTAGCAATTTTGAAACACTCAAAACCGTTTTGTCAAATCAAAAACAGAGGACATTTCTTTTGGGTTCCTGTTAACTCCCTGTACCACAACAATAGTGAAAGACCTCCGTTCATTCCTCATTACAATGCTAAGTAAACTTTGCAACCTCATTTTAATTGCAGGTCAAGTCCATTCTGTCTGGAAATCTGCCATAGCCCTTAGCCTATTAAAGAATCCCATCATCCCTCAGTTATGACCAACTCTTCTTCTCCCACTAAAATCCTTGAAAGCTCTGTCAGCGGTTAGTTTTCTGCCTATATTGAAACCCTTATCATTCTGGGTTTCGTGACTCCTTCAGTACCGTAACAGTTTTGACCTAAGCATCCAACGACAATTGTATGCCTATCAAAAAACACACCATTAAGTTTTAGAGACCTCTCTGCTGCATTCTGAAACTCATTTTTGTTTGTACAGCTTATAGAAGGGTGCATTTCAGGAAATACACTAAACATCTCTTATCTTTCCTGTCTGATGGATCACAGGCAGTATTCATGGCTCCAGTTCCTATCAATCCCCTTTTAAATCACTGTCTTGTATGGTACCTCATGGGTCATCCCTTAGAACCACCCTTTTCAAAATCTGTGTTGCTCCTCTTTGATTCTGTCTATTCAAGTTACCCTATAGGATTATGCCGGTGACACAGCATTGATCCTAAGACTTGACATGGTGCCATATAGAGTTGGTTTAGGGATTGTGTGTGTGCGCTATTGCAGATTGGATGACTTCCTACTCTCTTTCTTTGAATTTGGATAAAACAGAATTAGTCCTCCATCAGAAAATCCCCCCTTGGGAACTCAGCCTGGTGGCTGTTGAATCTTAGCTCTCCTCCGATCCCGGCTTTATCTGTTCTGAATCTTGGTATAATTTATGTAGATCGGTTATCCTTTGCTTCATAAATCAGTTAACAGTCTTATGCTTCCTTTTAAGAATCATGTGCAGTGTCCTTTGTTTTGTTATGTCATATTGCAGAGATCAGTGATTTAGTCTCCTACCTTTTGACTGTTCTATTGCAGTTCTTCATACTTAAATGATAAAGGCTACTTATCTTTCAAAGTTCCATGCATACAGAGTGCTGCAATCAGAATAATGCAATGACTTAACCAATGGTATATGTGTTCACTTAAAGCTTTACACTAGCTATCAGTTTACCAGCATTGTATCTTCAAGTACTCTGCCTGGGCCATAAATCAATACATGGAAAGGCATCAGCCTATATGTAAAACCCATAAACTGGAGTTTCCTTAGACTCAGCAGTTGTGAGGAGCTTTGAGCCCTCTCTTTCCACAACTTAATAGAGCAGCAGTGTGCAAGGTAGTCCCAGTGAACCGAAAAGGCTGGGGTGGGAGGTGCCCCTGAGGCCCCTTCACCTGTCGGCATCCTGCATACTAAAGTTTCTTTTGTTGGGCTATGACTAGCCAGCAACCTCAAAGCCAAGCTTTTTGTAAAAAGCCCATCTGAAGCATCCTGTCCTCCATAACAGCATTTGTATCCATTTATGTCGCTCTGTGCAGCACTGGTGGAAAGCATTACTGAGAAAAGCGGTTGTGAATTAAGAGTCTGGGGAACAAACCTGGGTACCATGAAATTCCATTCAACATGCAGGGATACAGATCTGCGGCATAGGCGGCAGAATGTCAGCTCCTGTCAATTTTCTGCTTCAGATTCTGGACTGGAGAGGCAGCTCTGTGGACCATTACATTAGGATTGGTGGACCCGCATGGGTATCTCTATCAATCTCAGGGTCACTTAGATTGTGGTTGGTAGTTCAGTTCGCAGCAAGGCAATGACCGCTATGTAGTGGTCTCCATCTTTTAAAACGAGCCCTGCTTGTGACAGTTCTCAGCTGAAACCAAAAAAGGAAGATCAGTTTGGTTCCTCTTTTTGTTTGCGTGGTTTTCCTGTATCTGCAAAGGATCCCTAGAGCGGAAAGGAGGAAGACATTCATTGCTGAGAATGATCACTGCTGCGAAGGGGAGGGAGGAAGTTATATAAAACTCTTGCACTCATGCCACCAGCAGCAACGCTCCCGGTGGGTTGGAATTACAATCACAATCAAGACAAATGTCCATGTATAATTATACAGTTCACCTGGGACCCTTGGTGCCCTGGGTCTGAGCCCACAAGATTGGATCTTTCCACAAGTTTCATATTAATGCTTGTAGGGAGAATTTTTATGTTCATTTTGTGACACTCCTAACTTTGAAAGAAGCCCTACAGTTCTCCGCTGCGATGCGCTAAAAAGGTGTTTCCTGTTGTGATGTCAGGGTCAGGAGGTCAACTAACAGACATCCTCTGGAAGTGGTCACCTCTTTTTTCACTCTTGAATCGTGTTGATTGTACTCGTGAGTCCAGGAACGCCCTTGTCTACCATAGAGACTTTGGAGGTGTCCCTTGTCTATAATGGAGTTCAGAGGCATGCAGGCCATACTCTAATAGGATTTTTCCTGTGTTATTTGTTCTTAACCATTTCTTTGGTGTCACAAAGAGATGTCCCTTCTGTGCCTCCTGATTACTCCTGTCATCTGCTGAAGCAGAGTTATGCCTTCCGGCTGCCTATCATAGAGATGTCTGCAACTCTGAAGAGTGTAGTGGGATCCCGCCTAATTCAGTGTTTATAACCGCTTGGGTTAAGAAATGCGGCTCATAGGCCACAAGTTTCAGGGCTTTCCTTCTATGTTGTGGGGGTTCAGAGGTATCCCTTTTGTGCCCCATGGTTCTGAGGTGCCCCTTCTATGCTACTGGTTCAGAGATATCCCTCCACACAACAGAGTTCAGAAGCCAACTTCCTATTGGGTCATCCGAAACCTTGATGGGGCCTGGTAACTGTGCCACTGGGTGTGCCGATAGAAAAACGTTATATGTTCATGGGAAATACGGTACCAGTGGTTCCTCGTTGTGCCTTCAGTACAGGCTCTCAAATGTTGAGTGGGACCTAAATTGGGCTAGTATTTCCCGTTGAAGGCTTTCAGTGACTGCAGCAGAAGCGGAATGATTGATTGAGTCCTTGGCAAAGTAGGCCTTTATGGTCATTACTTACAGAGAGAAATCTCACCAAGTTTTAATGGCTGTCAATGCTCCAATGCTTGAATGTCGAGTTCAACATTGAGGGTTTCATTGCCACAGTTGGGTTTTTCCATCCTCTGCTTCAGCCTAAATCAGCCAGTGTTTTAAGGCTCTACTGCTGGTGTCTCGGTGTCATCAGTGGTGGTGCAGGAAGGAGGAAGTTGTGGGGTGAAGGCTTGCCATTCGGGTAACTCCCAGGCTTCCTCGTTCCAAGACTGCAAAGGATGGGAAGGGCCTGTTGGCCTAGGAAGGCCCTTGTAAGATCGGGCACCTGCCCTGTGGATGTTAACGTCTCCAGGGGCCATAGCAAGGTACATTTGTGTTATTTCCTTAGACACCATTAAAGGAAAGTGCAATATTCACATATGACACTTTCCATGTAAGGATGTTTACAGAAGTCTCGCGCAGACCTGGTAGTGTGTGAATATTCCCTCCTTTGATTCTGTACGAGCTGCTGCTGATTCGTGTGGGAGTTGCTCAGTTACATCCCAGTTTCACGTCCACACCCAGTCAGTCTCTTCAACCGAAAGTAGTTCGAGGCGTGGAGCCAGTTTCTGCTCCGGTGCACGGATAGCTCCGATGAAGAAGTGAATGGGGTTGTCTGCTTGGGTTTACATCTTGGCGCCTTCTACTTGGCTAACACCTCCAAGTTTCATGAGCCATAACTTTAACAGAATTAACATTAAACTTTTTAAAAAGTTTGTGTTCAGGACAGGGTAGGTTCTGGCAACATGCGTGCTAGTTGCTGAGTTTGTACATGGTTGCTGCTGTTCTCATTCCAGTCTCGGCACTTGACCAAACAAGCGTGTCATTGTTGCCAAATGGCTTGATCTTCATCTGCCTGAAATAATAGATATGTGGTGTAGTATGCCGTACTGTCAGTATTTGTGTACAGTTGACGAGTCACTGAACTGCTTTGCCACGATATAAGATATGTCTACTGTAAACAGTAAGTTATGAAATCATGTCCTGCATCTAGAAGTCTCATAATTACATGGTCTCACCCTCTGCCATCCTAGTTTCTGTAATCCATTCTTAGCATTATACCTTTGCATGGGACACAGAAACGCATTTTCTGACAGTGTGCTTGCTGTGTTGCAGTGTGCAGGTGACACAGTATCGTGTTTGTTGTGACCCTATTTCAGAAGTGTTTTGGTGGCCTGCACGAGTGACCAGAGAGGTGCTATTTCATATCTTACTTTGGCGCGCAGCGCCTAGAGGTGCGATGAAGGAGGAGTGGGGACAGATGGGCGTGCAAATTATAATAATTATAGTTGGGACTGAAACAAGCAGGCAACAGGGTGCAGTGTGCAGTAACATTGAAAAAGTGGTAATGTGCAAGGCAGAGATGGTGAAATATTAGTAAAATGATGCCAGGTGGGTATGAATGGGAGTTGGTGACTTGAGCAGTAGCGATGCAGTTTTTTAGGACCCAGATACTTGACACTGCTATATAAATACATGTCACGAGAGAGGGAAGATGTGGAAGAGGCATTAAGGTGGGCAAACTGAGCAAAAGCTGCAAAATCTTAAAAAGCACAGTTCACATACTTTTAGGGTGAAAGAGGCCATTGTTTGGAGCAGGGTTCACGCCCATAGCCCCTCTCATACTCCCAAATGCGCGTTGGCACCAATCAGGTGAACCCTAGTCATTTCATGGCTCAGAGCATAAGTGCAGGCAGTGCATTGACACCAGGACACATGGGTGTGAGGAGCCCTCTGCAGCTTCTTCCCAGGGCGTGGAGGTATTAGGGTTACAATGCAACCTGCAGCTAGCCAGAGCACAGGGTCGCGCAAGGTGCTGCTGCCACGATAAACATGTTTTCTGCTTAGTGTTTCACCTCCTTGCTTGGAGCTTGGATGGCAGCTATCAAATACATGAAATCAAAGCTGTTGCCCAAGTCCCGTTTTCTGTACAAAGGTAAGTAGAGCAGTCCTCTTTTTTAATGTACAGCATTAATGACGGGGATTAGGCTGTTCCAGGGAGTTTCAGACTGCTGTGGATTTATAGAGATTGGAAATGGGTTTGGTCAAGCTTGGAAGTTGGTATGAGGGCCCGATTCTCCTCTCTGCGAGCCCCTTAGATCTTTGCTGAAAGTTACTTACCTGCTACCGCCTTTCAACAATGTGGCTTTCAAGGACGCACTGAGGTGCTTGGGCCCCATAGTCCTGGCGCTTGAGGGTTCATAGCTCAAAAGGGCCAGCCTGAGAGCCATCGCAGAGTGAAGAGGGTTAATGTACTTGAGACTATCAACCTCCCTAAATAAAGCTGCTCAGAAGCACCCCCATCCCCAAGAAGCCACTATTAGGCATGAGGTGTTCAGGGAAAGGTTAGTGACTTCTAGCCCAGGCCTCCATCCTAGGTAGCCCCCCCTAAATCTGTGCACATTACTTATTTCTTTCATTCCCTTCTGAGTTCCTTGTGACTTTGGGGAGTGAGGGAGCGTTGTCGCTCTCCTGTTTCCATCTCGCTTGAGTTTACGCCTTGTATTGATCAGCATGCATTTAACCAAAAAATATCTGAGACAGACGAACAGAGTGAAAAGCAGAGCTAGTATAAAGCTGGAGACTGATCAGAACCTATCGACATGCACAGTGGAAGAAGTAAGGAAACTGAGGAATGGATCAGACTGCCCCACTTTGACTATCTAAAGACTGTTTGTGTGACAGCGTTGGGCTGTAGCTATGAGGGAAGACGGCTTTATTTGTGTGCAAACACAAGCTCCACACTCCTGGATGAGACAGACAAATGGGTTTATTCAGCCTCCATCTGATCACACTTGTCTCGCACTTGCTCACAAACTTCTGCCAATTATATAGTCTCTTTTTTTTCTTTGCATTTATTTATTCTCTGAATTTATTTTTAGTGTAAATATGCGGCATCTGTGTTTACATTTCTACGAACAACAAAAACACGTTAATTACTGCATAATTGTTTCTTCTTTAAGTATAGTTGTGATCAGTACTTTGATTCACTCGGAAACCGACTGCACAGTTTTATTAAAGTTTGAAAAGGGATTTTGAGAGTCTCCGACAGTTTAAGTTAATAAATGTAGGTATGGGAAGATAGCAGCTCGCGAGCTGCTCTCCTCCGTATTTCACCTAAGCTTTGTGGAGTCGTGGGTAGCGGTGAGAAAGTGCAGTTTGGTTTAGATTCTTGTTTTTCCCTCCACATATACCCATTTGTGGTCTTAGATTGCTTTGTTTAAATATATCAATTTTTAACCACAACCCCGGTGGCTTTGTGCAACTGGAAGCGGCAAGGCACTGTGATGGGCAGAAGACTGAAGCGCAACAGAGAATTGGTTTGTTTCAGAAAAGCAGAGTCCGCAAGTGCGCTTTCCTTAGTGGGTGCTAGAAGGAAGAAGTTTGATTTGTTATTTGTAACCTCGCACTCATGGTCTTCATAAGTCACCTCAAACTGAGTTTACGACAGAAAGGCGGTCTTCTCACTCTCTCTTCTTTGAGAAGGGAAATGTTTTTGAATGTTGTCTAAATGGAGGCTGTCAATGGTGGTTTTCAGAACAATCAGAACATTGTTCTAGACAGGGTTGCAGCCTGAACCATGAAGGTAGCTTTAAACTTTGATATTGCCATCAGTGCAGTCAAAGAAGCGAGTTTGAGGGATTGTTCAGTCGCAGCTGAGGGTTAAGATATGGTGGCACAAGTCTACTGAATGCTTGAGGGCTGTATAATAATCCTTGAACATTACTAGAAGCCGGTAGAGGGGGTCCAATTCTGGTAAAAACCTCCCACTGGCCAGAATGCAAGGCCTCAGTTCTGTAGAAGGTAGTCAGAAGGCTCCTATACATTCTGTTTGCATCTACACTAGAGTTCACCATTGCCAGAATAATTGGACTTTGTGTTGGAAGGTTAGAGTCCCGCTGGGGAGTTTATGGTAGATACATCTGCTCTTGGAACAAGACAGATCCAGCATTGATAAGAATCCCTTGGTCCCCCACCTGTCACCAAGAAGGGAACACATGCAACAGCTTGTCTATGAAGAGCGACTATTGATGGAAAGAGGAAGTGTACATGCCTTCTGCCTATAGAACTCTGACAAGCACCAAAGTGATTTGGGTAATCTCTGGCATTTGTGTAGTTGGCATTGTGCCTTTTTGAAGCACCTGGGGATTACCTTCATGCAGGAATACTCTGCACTTCTGGTGAAGATGATACTGGTGTGAGAAGCAGATGTAATCCCAATATGTCATCTTGCTTATTAAGCTGTCAATAGAGCTCTCTGTGCCTCCTCAAGATCTCTTTGTACCTTCATTTCACAAGATTGTGTCCTTGTGATGCAAAAATTCAGAGGTTCGTTGTTCTTGACGTCGATCAGATAAAAATAGATAAATGCTTTACCTGAACCAAATTACACATTTTAGATTCTGATTCTGAATGTATCAAATGGCCAATGCTATTCTACAGTTATTTAATGTTATTCCTGCAACAGTTCATTTTCATATATTACCTGCTACCTGACATATTATTTTTGCCCATACAGTGTTTAAGAAATTATCATTATAGGTTGACATGTTGTGTGGACACAAAATGCCTGAAACTTTGAGAAGTAGAAACAAAGACCATGGTTTTTTTTCGAGTACAGAGGGTAGGACAGGAAGTTTGAAGAATGGTTTGTGTGCAGTGGGCTTGAAGATGGTAGCATTCAAGACCGTAGAGAATTTCGAGAGTACAGAGGGTGGGAAAGGTGTCTTTGAGAATGTTTTTTTGTGTAGTGGCCATAGGGATGTTGGGCATCTATTTGGGACATGTCACGTCTGAGAACAAATTGATCTTTACACGTCTATGCTGTACCGTTGGGTGATGGATTATTTTATTAAAATGATCATTTTTAGACATATTGTTATGCAGAAGTCCTTTGTTCTGTAGTAGGGGATCTCTGTGTATACTCATAATCTAGTGAATAGTGCCGCTCATGTGCAGGGACCCTGGAGCAATCAAAAATAATCTCTTAAGCTGTCTTCTGTGCAGTCCTGCTTAGACACTTAAGATAGAATTAAAGACAAATAATGCAGCCTATACCTGCAAGGCTACACTGTCCAGTACTTCAACTAGAAATGCAAAGGATATTCCACCAATATCATATTCAACACAGTCTGCCAAATTTCACCCATAGAGAAACTTCCCCTTCACAAAATCCTTGGAATGATAGAGAGGAAGGGATGGACAGACAAGCCCCCCCATAGGCTGCCATTATGTGGCTTAAAAAGGGATACCGTGCCTTTAAGGAAACTTTCCAGAACTCTCGGTATCCCAGAATGTACAGCAAATCCCTCCACTTTCAGTTTTTTTTTCCGGCTCCTGCTAGCAGGACCCTGGAGCATTGAGCTCTCCCTTTTTGGGTGTTTTGTCTAATTTTGTTGCACTTTTCAAGTGTTTGGAGTGTTTCACTCGACGTGTTTTTGCTCCTTCCTTTTGCTGGAGTTTTCTGGTGAGTTTGGCCACTCTTTTGTCAGATATGCCTTCCTTATTTGACAAATGCCCTGAGTGTGCCAGGAAAAAGGCCAAATCTGATCCACACAGGGTGTGTATCCTCTGACTCCCTTCTTCTCATGTCCCTGTGGACTGTGAGATCTGCCAGCAGTTCTCCAACAGGACCCTGAAGGACAGGGAGAAGACTTGGCTCCAAGGACTGGAGCAAAGAAGACAGCAAGGTCAAGGTGGGTCTGGGCATGAAGAGGCCTCTTCCTCTGCCCGTACTTCGGCCTCTGGGGGGTTCCCCAGGAAAGAGAAGGCGAGGAAATGGCTCAGGTCCCCGTCGACGTCGATAGCCTCGACGTCGGCATCGAGAGGGATGACCACCGTCTGCTCCCCGTCTCCCCAGGGCGCTGGATCGAAGTGACTTCGACGTCGAGGGGATTGACGTCGAGACCTCGGACGAGGTCGACGTCGAGGACCGCTTTGTCGTCGAGACGCCATCGACGTCGTGGAGGGTCTGGACGGCACCGACGCTCGCCATCGAGGCGACACCGCCGTTCGGCGTCTACTCGACGTTCGTCGTCGAGAAGAAGATCGTCGACGTCGAGAAGGCGATCATAGACGTCGAGAAGAAAATCATCGACGTTGAGAAGACGATCGACTCCGAGACGCTCGATGTCGAAGAGGTCAGCGTCGAGAAGGAGAAAATTGATGTCCAGGGGGCGTTTTAAGGCCAGGACGGAGTCCCAGGGCTCTGTAGTCAGCCTTTCCTCGGCTTCCACGAGCCCACGGTCGGCCTCGAAGTCACCTCCGTCAAGACTGTCACAGAAAAGAAGGAGAGTGGTAGAGTCTCCGGACTCGCAGTACTCCCAGACCTTTTCGCCCTCACGACCCAGGACGCCTACGCCTCCCCCGTTGCCCAAGGGCCCTCCTCTGCGTAATCTTATGCCTCCACCGCCTCTTCCCCCTCCTCATAACCCTCCTCCTCCTCCACTGCCACCTCCGTCGAGGTCTCTCTCTTTGCCTCATCTCCTGACACCGCCTACGGGGCCTCCACGTCCTAGGCTCCCGCCCCCTCCACAGCTCCCTCCTTTACGGCCAGTGGACAAACGGAGGCCAAGGAGGTCGAGATCTCGCTCCAGGCAGAGGGACAGATCCAGAAGTGACTGTCGCTCTTCCACACGGTCCAGACGACGCCCCAGGAGGGACAGGTCTAGGTCCCGCCACACGGACTCGTCCAGTGCCCGGTAATACTCACCTACATTGTCGGACTTCACTCGGACGAGGGTGTCTCCAGTACACGACATTGTCTCCTTCCAAGAGGTGCCCACGCCATCGACTTCAGTCATCTTCGAGACCCTGCACAAGAAACAGCTGTCTCGCCCCTTGGTGCCAGGGCTGGAGGAACCTGCCATGGAGCTCTTCCTCACCCCTGCCTCTACAAAATCGGCGCCTTCCAGGCTGCAAAAGAAATACAGGGCCCCAGACTCAGACCCGGCGTTCCTTCGCTCAGACCCTGTACCGGACTCGGTGATCGTGACTGCGGCGAGAAAACAGCACGCCACCGCCCCGTCGTCGACGGTGCCTCCTGATAAGGAGAGCCGCTTGATGGACTCAGCCGGCAGGAAAGTCTGCGGTGCGGCCTTCACTTCTATGAAGGCTGCGAGTGCCTCGGCTCTGTTGGGTCGTTACGACCGGGCCTTATGGGAGTCCCTGCAGCAGTTCCTGGAACACCTTCCCAGGGATAGAAGGGAGGATTTCCAAGAAAGCAGTATTGAGGAGTCTAGATAACAGACCTAACAATTCCTCTTACACGAATTTGTCCAAATCTGAAAAACAGGCTGTGGTTGAACTTGGAAATGATACCAGCATAGTGATTAAACAGGCAGACAAAGGTGGGGCTACTGTGATCCAGAATCATGTTGATTACGACACAGAATGCAGACGCCAACTCGCTAACATCTCCCACTATAGACCACTCAATACTGACCCCACCAAACGACTCATGACCACTATTACCAGCCTTGTACTTGAGGGCGAGACAAACGAGTGGATCTCCAAAAATGAAGCAGCATTCCTAGTCACCACGGACCCGGTCATCCCTTACTTTTACACCCTCCCCAAAATTCACAAGGGTGTCACTCCAGTACCAGGGAGGCCCATAGTCTCCGGCATAGGCTCCCTACTCGAGCCCCTGTCGAAATTCTGCGACTTCTTTCTGCAACCAGTGGTGAAGAAAATCCCATCTTTCTTACAGGATACTCGGGATGTCCTTCGACTCATTGAATCCCTGGAGGGGAGGGAAGGTGTGGACCTCCTCCTCACGATGGATGTTGAGGCGCTTTACACCAATATCCCTCAACAGGCAACTCTGGACGCAGTTGAGTCCACTCTACTGTTGGAAGACTGGTCTTCTCCAACACCGGTTTCATTTATCATGGCATGTGCATCCCTAGCTCTGACTGAAAACTTCTTCCAATATGGTTCCCAACTCTACCACCAAGTCCAGGGGACCTCGATGGGTTCTACCTTTGCTCCTAGCCTGGCATGCATTTACATGGCTACCTTTGAGGAAAGAGTTATCCAATCTGCACACAATCCTTATCGTGAAAACATCACTTTGTGGCGCAGGTACATCGACGACATCCTGGTCTTCTGGAAGGGTGATCGTAGTACCTGTGAGGCATTTTGCAGCTGGATCAACCACCAAAATGAATACCTTAAGTTCACGGAAACAATATCAACCACCACCATCCCTTTCCTGGACTTATGCATTAACCTCAGCCCTACCGGCTTGAGCACGACTCTGTTCCGTAAAAGTACTGACAGAAACAGCCTTCTACTATTCCAGAGCCATCACCCACGGGCCCTGAGGGATAACCTGCCCTTTGGCCAATTCCTCCGCATTAGAAGGAACTGCTCGGACAATGTAGATTTCCAAAGGGAGGCCACCCTGCTACAACACAAACTACAAGACAGGGGTTATCCCACCAGACTAATAAAACAGTCACGGAAAAGAGCCTTGAATAACCCTAGGTCAAACCTGCTGGAAGAACACCCTAAAGTTCAAGACGAGTTGATAACGTGTGTGACCTCGTTCACTCCCAACTCAACATTCCTCAAAAAAACTATAAACAAACATTGGTCAATTATCAACTCGGGAGGGTTAGAAATTCCCAAACCCAGATTCGCATTTAAGAGAACTGCTAATCTGAAGGATGCCTTAATACACACCCGCCCGAGACATAACAACAGTGATAACCAGAGGAGATTGTGGGACCTTCCCCCAGTGGTAGGCCACTTTCCCTGCGGAGGATGTGCGGCATGCCCTCAGACATCCCAATGCAAAGAAGTAAGATTGTCTGACACATTTTGGTGGCAACTACGCAAGCACACCAATTGTAACAGCACCAAATGTATCTATATGATCACTTGCCCTTGCGGCAAAAATTACATAGGCATGACCATGAGGAACATAAAAGTAAGGATTTTAGAGCACAAGAGCAACATCAGGTGCCATAAAACGCATACCAGACTATACGAACATTTTTCCCAGAACAACCACACGGCAGACAGTCTCACTTGGTTGGTGTTAGAAGCCCACCCAGCCATTTCCAGAAAAGCCTTGTTCAGGATTGAACAAAGATGGGTCCATCGTCTTCGATTGGACCTGGTTGGACTGAATGACTCCGTCCCATGGGTATCTCTAGGAACATGACCCTGTGACCCTACCTCATGCAATGTCCACTACTAGTTACGATATGTTTATAACTGGTTCTTTGGTTTGTGGAGACCAGTTGACAATTCACCACCTGGTCAGTTGGACACTCGTAGTCATCCGCTCTGCTGCCCAGCCTTGTTAACAGGTTAGCCATCATCCTACTTCCCTACCCACATCCATTTAAATCGCCACCACTTTAAGATGGCCGCTATAGCCACCAGACCTTCTCCTAGTAAATCGCGCTTTACACACATGCGCAGTGATGAGTGGGGGAAGTCCCTGGTTCCGGGTTAAGTAGGGTCCGATTGAAATTTTTAAACCTTGCTTTGTGGACACTCGCAGTTATCCGTTCCACCGCACAGTCCCTTGAGCGGTACAGCCACTAGCCTGCTTTCCTTACAACTTGTCACCATTCCAATATGGCAGCCATAGCCAACAGCCCGACCCCTGGTTAATCTCCCTCCACACTGCGCATGCGCTGTCCGGGGTGGGGCGGCCCCTCAATGGAGAATGACGCCGCGGAAAACAATCTCAGTGGCGCTTAAATATCGTCCGCGCAGAGAGAGCATTACCAGCTGCTCTGCGCCATTACCTAGACGCTGTTCGTGGGGTAGGTGATACCGTTTGGACTGCTGCCGCCGGAGGTGAGATTTTTTCTAAGGTAGACGCCATGGTACCACAACGTCTGACCAGGTAAGCTCTTCCGTCAACCCCCTTGATATCCCAGGAGTAACTGACTCCCCGGGTGTCCGTCTCCCGCTGCACTACGGTGCAGCACGCCTAGCTATTGATGCGGGGCGGGCGCGGCTACCTTGCCCGGCGGCTATGCCGGCTCGCGTTGGCCCTCTGAGGCTGAGTTCGGGGCTCGGCACGGGGACGGCTGGCGCTGGCCTGGATGTCCGCCCTCGCCCCTCTGGTGGGTGTATCCCTGGCCGATTGTGGCAGTGGGAGACACACCGGAGGACTCGATTGCTTAGGGCTAGTAGGGAGGCACTCTACCTTACCTCGTTTGGCAGGCCAATTGGTTAGTCCACACCTACCTGCCAGCACCCCAAAATATTATTGCTACGAGACCATACACTGTACACACTACTATTGTCTCCTGCAAAATAGGTACTATACCTCCCCAGCCAGTCCCACGGGAGCAGACTGAGAGGTCCACCAGGGATCCGGTTTAGGGTAAGGTTTCCCTGATTATATTCCTCAGACGGTACAGCATTATACCATGTTGTTTCTTCATGCCTAATCCGACCAACACATGTAATGGCTGGTACTAATCTATCACATCGATGGTTTGCCACTGCTAGCAACATTTATGCTCGGTCTTTTAACTAGCACAGTTATTGTGGGTGTGTGTGTGCTCACTATACTTACAGGGTGATAATCTCTATCAATGCAGCTGCTCTGTACTATGTCTGTTCTTAAGAACCTTATCTTATTTCTACAGGCTTTGCAAACTGCAGCAGGACTGACTAGCCTGCATCTTGGTATTTCTGACTACAATACGGTCATATACATACCTGCAAGTTTTAACCCTTCACTTTTGTATATATATTTGTCACTAGCATTTTCACAGTGTGGTACGATCTTATTTAGGTCCTGAAGAATTGCCATCAGGCAAGAAACATGTCGACCGATAATTGAGGGTAGTAGTCCAATTGACCCTAGCAGAACTGGGGTCATTGTCTCTCCCCTCCCACACCACCTTCCTTTGTTTTTAACCAAGGGAGTCTACTACGAGAATAAATTTTATATGTGGACTGACTCACCTTTTTTAACTTAACACCCACGTCACGACCACACTCCCCAGGCCCTCTCACACACATGCACCATATGGCGGGAACAAAAGATCTCCGATAAAGAGCCCCGGTTTCGGGAGCCCGTCAGACATTGCAGCGCCAGTCTGACGAGGAGCAGAGCCCATATGATGAAGCATGACACCTAGCTTGCTGGGTGTGTGAGGGTTCTAGTTCCAACTAGGGGATTCCCCCCACTCACTAGCACACACACACCGCTCTATCACTCTTCCCGGGGAACTTTTGTACATCCCTTTGTGTCATTAGTCTGTAGGACGAGTACACTGGACCCCGTAAAATATTGTCCTAACTTAGTTCCCTTCTTGTATTGAGAGGATTTCCAAGAGGTCATTAATGAGGGGATGATGGTCTCCAACCAGGTGATAAGCTCGGCTGCGGATTCCTCGCTCTTGGCAGCCCACGGGTACTGCCATGGGATCAACATGCGGCGCCACGCCTGGCTGCGTCTGACGTCACTAAAAGCCAGAGGCGCAGCAGAGAGTCGCCAACCTACCGTTTTCAGCAGCGACACTGTTCGGCAAACATGCGGATGAGGAGATGGCCCGCATGAAGGCAGAGGCTGAAACCCTGACGGCTGTCGGGTTGGAGAAGCCGAAGGAACAGAGGAAGACCTTCCGCCCATTCCAGAGGCGTTACAGTGCGCAGGGCAGAGGGCAAGGTCGGCAGGCTGGACAGCACAACAGCAGTACCAGCGGCGGCCATTCCAAAAGCGCCAGAGGGGCAGAGGTGGTCAGAAGTCCTCCTCCGCGAACAAGGGCCCGGCCGGGTCTAAGCCCTGAGGTGCTACTCCCCCCTTGTCCGTTATCAGCTCCGGTGGGGGGAAGCATACAAAATTACTTGGCAGAGTGGAGAAAAATTACTCTGGACAAGTGGGTGCTGAATATTGTTTGCAATGGATACAGTCTTTGTTTTCTCAGCCCGCCTCTAGGGATTCCACCTGTTTGCTCGCAGTTCCAACTGCGCAAGCTCCAGGCAGAGGCAGACACCCTGTTAAGAAAAAGGACGATAGAAGATGTCCCTCTGTCTCAAAGGGGAAAGGGTCTTCACTCACGCTTCTTTCTGGTATGCAAGAAAGACAAGAACGAGTTCAGGCCCATTCTGGATTTGCGACAAGCAAACAAATGGATTTGCAGGGAGAAGTTTTGCATGCTGTCTTTGCACCAGATTTACCCTCAGCTGCAAAGGGGAGACTGCCTTTGCGCGATAGATCTGCAGGATGCGTACTTCCATGTGCCCATTGCACGGAAACACCGGAAGATCCTGCGCTTCCAAGTCGGCACCAATCACTATCAATATACCGTACTCCCGTTTGGACTGAAATCTGCGCCCAGGACTTTTTCAAAGTGCTTGGCAGTGGTGGCGGCACACCAGAGAAAGAACAAGGTGTTTGTTTACTCTTACCTGGACGATTGGTTGATCAAAGCCTCCACCTTCCAGGAAGCGCAATTGCACTTCAACAGGACGGCCGTTCTGTTGAACCAGCTGGGGTTGCACATAAACATGTCCAAGTCTGTCCCGACTCCGGTCCAGTGCCTACAGTACTTGGGAGCCTCCATCAATACGCTGTCAGCAAGTGTGTCTCCTTCGGAGGAGAGACGCTTGTCGCTCCTTTGGAAGGCTCAGGCTCTCATGGCTGTTTCATCTACAACAGTGAGGACGGTGTCTTCTCTACTGGGGTCGATGGCCTCTTGTATCTTCCTCACTTCACATGCACGCCTACACATGAGGCCGCTGCAGGAATGTCTGGCGGATCAGTGGGACCAGAGGCGAGGGACCTGGGACGACAGGATACAACTGTCTCTGCACGCTCAGCAGTCCCTGGGATGGTGGTGTTCAGCAGAGAACCTCCTCAAGGGGGTTCCGTTCTACAAGAACATTCTCACTCAGACTATCGTGACGGATGCTTCTCTTCACGGCTGGGGAGCGCATTCCGGACAGTTACAGATCCAAGGTACGTGGTCCCCGACTGAGTCCACGTACCACATCAATTTCCTGGAACTCAGAGCTGTTCACTTGGCGCTGAAGGCATTTCATCCGTCCTTTCAGACCAACTTTCTGCTTGTACAGACGGACAATACGACCACGATGTATTACCTCAACAAGCAGGGGGACTCGAGTTCGCGCACACTGTCACAGGCGATCTGACACTGGCTGCTAGCCAGAGGACTGACGATAACGGCTACCCATCTGCCAGGTGTGCAGAATGCTCAGGCGGACACAATCAGCAGACTGATCCAGGAAAACCACGAGTGGGTCATAAAGGACGAAGTGCTCGAAGACGTCTTCGCCAGGTGGGGCACTCCAGCCGTGGATCTGTTCGCCACCGCTGACAACAGCAAATGCCGAGACTTCGCAGCCAGATATTACCAGCAGGGGACTCTGGGGAATGCATTAAGGATCAACTGGTCGAACAGCTTTCTGTACGCGTTTCCGCCCATTTCCCTGATTCTGGCGGTGCTCATCAAGCTGTCCCAGTCCAGGGCGCGAATGATCCTCATTGCCCAGGAATGGCCCAGACAGTGGTGGTTCACGGACCTGCTTCACCGGTCTCTCCTTCCTCACATACGGCTGCCGTGCCGGCCGGACCTTCTCACGAAGTTCGGGGGCAGATGGTGCACCCCAACCTCTCGTCTTTGAGTTTGGCGGCATGGCTCCTGAGATAGTGCAATATGGCCATTTGAATCTTCCTGAAGATTGTATGGACATACTGAAGGAGGCTAAGCGTCCTTCCACTAGGACTTCCTATGCTTACAAGTGGAAGAGGTTCTACATCTGGTGCACGTCCAAGAGCTATGATCCGACGACATGCAAGGAAGATGTCATGCTTCCATACCTTTTGCATTTGGCGCAGTCTGGCCTTAATTTCCATTCTAATAAGGTTCATCTCGCTGCGCTGACTGCCTACAGGAAATGCCCTTCACAGACATCCTTATTCTAGATTCCTGTGATAAAGGATTTTTTGGAAGGCTTGAAGAAAGTGTTTCCTCCTGTTCGGCTTCCTTCGCCTTCGTGGGAGCTGAATGTGGTGCTGTCCAGATTGATGAAGGAACCTTTTGAACCCATTCATAAGGCCTCGCTGCAGCACCTGTCCTGGAAGGCGGCGTTCCTCGTGGCCATTACATCGGTCCGCAGGGTGAGTGAAATTCAGGCATTGTGTTGCCAGGAACCTTATACTGTATTTCATGCTGCTAAGGTTGTGATGCGTACTCACCCTAAGTTCCTTCCTAAGGTGATTTCTGATTTTCATGTTAACCAGACTATAAATTTACCTACGTTTTTTCAGAATCCTTCCACTCAAGCACAAAGGTCTCTTCATTCCCTGGATGTCAAAAATGTGTTGAAATTCTATCTGGATAAAACCAAGGATATTCGTAGGTCGGACCAATTGTTTATCCACTATGGGTCGGTCAGGACTGGTCTTGCTATCTCTAAACAGTCCATCTCTAGGTGGATTGTGTCCTGTATCCAGTTATGTTATCAAAAGGCTAATAAGACCTTAGGCTCATTCCGCCAGGGGCAAAGCGGCTACAACAGCTTTGCTCCGTAATGTTCCCATTGCAGACATCTGCAGGGCTGCCACGTGGAATTCGGTCCATACCTTTGTGAAACACTACTGTCTGGACTCTGATGCCAGAGCAGATGCTCAGGTTGGGCAGGCTTTGTTACGAAATCTGTTCGCACAGTAGTGGTGTTGTCTGTTTCCTCCACCGCCGGTTTGGTTGTGGGGATGGGCTTGCCATTCTATTCACTAGATTATGACTATACACAGAGATCCCCTACTACAGAAGGAGTAGTTTCTTACCTGTAACTCCAGTTCTGTAGTAGGGGTATCTCTGTTATAGTCATAAGCGCCCGCCCTCCTCCCCGGTGGAGAAAATGATGAAGTACTGAATGCTACAGGTGTAGCTTTATACACCTCCAAAAAGAACTGAAAGTGGAGGGATTTGCTGTGCATTCTGGGTTACCGAGAGTTCTGGAAAGTTTCCTTAAAGGCACAGTATCCCTTTTTAAGCCACATAATGGCAGCCTATGGGGGGCTTTTCTGTCCATCCCTTCCTCTCTATCATTCCAAGGATTTTGTGAAGGGGAAGGTTCTCTATTTGTGAAATTTGGCAGACTGTGTTGAATATGATATTGGTGGAATATCCTTTGCATTTCTAGTTGAAGTACTGGACAGTGTAGCCTTGCAGGTATAGGCTGCATTATTTGTCTTTAATTCTCTCTTAAGTGTCTATGCAGGACTGCACAGAAGACAGCTTAAGAGATTATTTTTGATTGCTCCGGGGTCCCCGCACATGAGCAGGACTATTCACTAGATTATGACTATAACAGAGATACCCCTACTACAGAACTGGAGTTACAGGTAAGAAACTAGTCCTTACTGCGGAACCCTTTTTTCTGGACAAATGACCCTAGGCACCTGCCTCCAACCTATTAAAGCGGTCAGGAATCAGTGACAGCAGATCAGCATGGTTGTGCGACATGATTTGTCCATTCGAAGATACTTGAGATAATCTTCGCTCACCACTCAGTCCATCAAAGAGTCATAGATGTTTAGTTCCTGGCCACATCATTCCTCAATTGTTCAAAGGGCAATCCTCTTCTAACTCGAAGACACCAACGTGTTCCAAATGTGTCACCCAGGATCTTTGCGTATTTCACTGGCTTTCCGTTCTACGCAGGATAACATTCACTCCTTTATGCACAACCCTTTGAGTTTTCCACAAGAAGTGGCCTGAATTTCTCAATTGGAAACTCTAGTGATATCACCTGAAATAACACTTTGATCTACTTAGAACAATCTCGAAAAACATCAACACTATGAAATTGGTAGGATGAAGTCCAGTCTAGGTCCCAGTAGCGACTCTTTGGAACTCAATGTCTAAACTCATCCGCACCATATGAGAACGAACAGCCTGTAGCAAAACTCTGAAAACTTGGAGCTTCCTTGATGACACGCAAACAGCTTTCAGCACAAGGCTCACAAGCATTTAAGCAAGACACACTCTAAAACCACAACCAGTCAAAGAACCAAACCCACCTCCATTCTCAACATAGAGACACAGTCACACTCCTCAATCGCACCACAGGTAGTAAGTTGTTGAAGCAATTTAGGGAGGTGGACTAACAAGACATGTTAGGACCATACACTCCGTCTAGACACATGCTATGCAGATAACAAGAAAGACACAAAGAACACCCACCCCTGACTAGTATTAAGGTAGCATGCAAGTCTGCTTTCAACCACCGGACACCTTAACACACAATTTAAGCAGACAGAAAGATAGTCCATAATCCTAATGGCTCATCGATCATGCACCCCTGTTACAAATCCATTGCAACTGAACCAACGCGCACCACATAAAGACACAATACTCTGGTGGACCGGCTAGATAACACAACAGCCAAACGGTATCTGTCACCCAAGCATATCCCAAGATGCACTGATAAGGGAAAGCGTCCGTAATGTACCTCAACATCCACCAGTGCAGGAATGCATAGCATCAGCAATCCTCAGGCAGTGCAAATGGTAAAAATCGGGCTGACCTGAAGGCACTCATATACTCTGACATTATATTATCAGCCAGGCCTTTAAGATTGAGTCTTTCTCTAGCGTCTCCGATCCCAATGAATCTGTTCCATAGTTATCGCATTCAAATGAAACCATAAGGAATCTGAATTTCCTGTTGTTGTGCTGTATAGTATTTCTGCTTTTGCAGCATGCCGTTACTCTAATTGTACACAAATCCATTAATAATCCACAGCCTAACCCATTATTTTCCATTAGTCGCCAACCTTTCTTAGTATTTTACTTTAGGATTCCAGCTAATGGGGGATGTGCAATATCACTTTGGAGCCCATCAATTCCCTTCGAACACGTGTCATGTTGCGGCAATCTTAGTGCTTTTTCCCAGCCTTGATAACTCTGGTTGTAGAATGTATTGTACAGAGCCATCAATTAGGATATTGAAATAAAGGCTCAGACTCTTGGGATGGGCAGATAGCGGTCTCCATGACAGCATCCATCTCTCATGTGTGTTTTCTGCCTCGGATCTCGAGGACCAGATGGCCTTTAACCATGCTCTATGTGTCTTGTTGTATTTCCAAGTAATTTAAAAGTTAAGAGGGCTCACACAATTCTCTTCTCACCGACATGTCGGAGAGAGCAAAAATATAAATCAGACACCAGGAAAATAATTAAAACCTATTATTAGCCTTAATCTAACGAGAAGAGTAAAAAGATGAGTATGAATGTTATATTCTTAACTCAAGGGCACAAATCTGTCCTTTATTGTAAATATTGATAACAGATTTGGTGTTTCCCAAAGAATACTACTGCAATGATCATTGAATAGTAGAACAATAGTTCCTAAAACTAGTGTTATAATCGGTGCAGGCAAGCCACAGAGGTAGAATAAAGGACAGCAGTGCCATAATGGTCATTCTATATTTTTGTAATCCCCCCTTGTCCTCTCATGCAAAAAAGTGACAAGAGATGCTGTTTCGCAGCTCACTTAAGGAAACATGTTTCATCATTCATGTAAACTTGGTATCTAATCATCAAAGTAGTGCTTATTGTATTGCTTGATAACGTAAATAATGTGATAAGTCCCAGAGCGTTTGACATCTGTGCATGTACCATAGCAAAATATGAATGCAGCAATAGTCTACTCTAAATATGCAGAGAGGCATTTGTCAGAGGCAGATTGGAGATCTATGGCGTCTTTATTCAGAACTCTGCAATGTGATCTGTGCCATGTACAGAGACTAGTGGGATGAGGAAGGTAAAGATCCTTGTGAGTCGTGTTCCTCCTTGGATAGGTAGTTTGGCGGGGTTGTTTCCTAGACTTTTTGCTGTGCATATATATTCTGTGAAGTACCCTAAAGCTGACTTTCCGCAGTGTGATTGCCATTACGCACACATTCTTAATGTACCATTTAATAATAGAAGATAAGTTTCTTAGGGCACTGAGGTTGCTTTTTTTGGTTAATGCAGTTCTATTGTGGGGGGGAGGGGGCGAAAGGCAGGTGGCAAATAATTAAAGTTTGAGTCTTGACAGCTAAAACTCAGGAAGCTTGTGGGCAGGCACAGTGACTATGTGTTGTGGTACATGTAATTGCATGGAGGTCCCCGACTAGAGTAATGCCCGGTTAGTCACCAATAATCATCATTACTCCGAGTCCTGGTCTTCCCATTCCATTCCTTACACATGAGCAGACTCATCTGTTCCGCAGAAACCTATGACCTAGCTGAGGTCAAATACTGCCTCCCCCGATATGGCGCTGCCTACCCAGCATGCATTAAGGGGCAAGTACGTCACTAGGACTGCCTGAGGATACCAAAGAAACTCGGTGAAATAAAAACACAAAACAATAGCCATAATCAGAAATTAGGGAGTGAGTGATGGGCTCAGGAATGGAACGGGAAGACCAGGACTCAGAGGAATGAAAATTACTGGTGAGTAACTGGGCATTACCTCCTCATCCGTCTTCCCATCCCATTCCTTACACTTGAGCTCACACAAAACCACAAGGATGCAGCAAACCGACAGGTCAGTTTAATACTGAGAAACAGTATAAACCACAAATCATATACAGCAGATAAAACATGAGCGCCAAAAGCAGCGGACGCTGCCATCCCAAATTGAAGACGGTAGTGGGAAACAAAAGTGTTGGGTGAGGCCAATGTTGTAACATTACAAAAGTCATCCAGTGACACACCCTTAAACGTGGCCGAGGGTTAGGGACCCCCCTCACCCTGACAGAAGAGAGAAGAGGAAAGCGAGCAGCCTCTTAAGACAAGAAAACTACACACTTCACCCACTGAGTCAGTGGACAAAGAAGGAATCCACCTGCCTAAAATCGCTGGTACGATCCAGGTAGACGCAAAGGACCGTCAATACATCCAGAGAATGGAGTAACTTCTCCTTGGGAGAAGACCGGTTAGGGAAAAAAACTGAAAGGACAATATCCTCCTGACTGTGGAAGTCAGACAAGACTTTTGGCAGAAAAAGCTGACTAGGAGTCAAAATCACCAAGTCAGGGCATAAACTCAAGAATGGGGGAGAAGCCAGCAAAGCCTCAATTTCACCAACAGTCGACCAGAAGAAACTGCCACCCAAAAAAGCATTTGCAATGCAATAGGTCTCGCATTACTGAAAGTTTGAGCTATTAGTTTTGCAAGTAATAAAGCAACGCCAATAGCTCAAACTTTTAGTAATGCGAGACCTATTGCATTGCAAATGCTTGTAATATGCCGCCATGAAGGGATAATATAACTCTGTATTGCCGATCTTTTTAAAATTAAAAGTATTTCAACTGATGATGAAAACAAATAATGCGCCTCCTGGTATGGTTTTTGGACAAAAAAATATAACAAACTTTATTTTGAGCTCCAAGAGTGTTGTAAAGTACTGAATCAAACAGGAAGTTAATCAGTAGTAAAAGTGTAACAGAAGTAGGACTAAAACTGCACAAATCCATAGCATCGTTTTAAATGTAGCAGGCATGTAATATTTAATTGGGGGTGGTGGCCCGAGGTGGATGACGTGAGGCAGCCGTAGGACTCCCACCCTGGGATTCCACAGCGATGGCGGCGTACTCCTACCATACACTTTGGACCCTGCACTCCCTTTGCCAAGTTAGGGACCGTCTTTTGCCCTCATCAGGGCCAAAGGTAGGAGGATTGCAATGGAAACCGAGTCGGGTGAAGGTTTGGCATAAACTGACGTGACATTAAACGGGCGTTAAAAGCGCAAGAGGAGTGAAAGTTAGTTTCAAATTTCAAGACAGAAACCCACCAAGCTCCCTCCCCGTGGTCCAGGACTGAGGCATACAAGAAACGAAACCTGCAGACAGTTCATGACTCGTACACGATGTGCTGCACTGACAGTTCAAGGGCGCCATGCCCTGCTTTCCAGTTTAAGCAGAGACAGCTGAGCTACGATGCACAGGGGGTGCAGCGCCACTGAAAGCCACCAACAGGCCCTGAGGGAAACGAGGAGGATCCCGGAACATCACAGGTAGGAAGACCCAGGGTGACACAGGTCCCCCATCCCCAAGAAGGGCATCCAAATATCAAAACACAAGAGACGAGCGGCTCCTCACTTAGCTTCAAGCTGGGGCCGAATGAATGTAAGTCTCATCGTCTTTTTGTCGCACCCACTGCCCCACAAATCACAATCATGGGCTCCCAAGACCCTGAGCAAGGCTCACCCCCACCCGCAACACAAGATACGCCCTCGGGGTCGACAGTTCACCTGCTCTGGCTGTGGCACGGGTCGTGGCATCTGAGCCCTGCTTACATCCATTCTACCGCGGATGAACCGCCAGTCCTGGACACATTTCAGGTTTCAACTCGAAGGTCACAGCTGCATCAGGCGGGTGTGCTGTCATCATCGCAGTACGTGCGTCTTAGAAGGGTTGGAGTGTGCTCCACCGTGGGAGTCGAGTGTAAAAAAACAAAACAAGACGTCAGCGGTTCTTTCATTTAGTTGCTTCCCTGTGAAATGGATCCAAAAAAGAACAAGCCTACGAGTTGTGCGCGCATGCGTGCTACAGCGAGCCATGTGGTTTCAATTATCGCGCCCGTGTCTGGGCACGATAATTGAAACATGGCAGCGGTGCACGTAATAGACACCAATTGGCCATGGGCGGAGCAATGCGCCCGCCTTTGGCCAGTTGCATGCTGTCTTTGATAAAAAGACGCACGCAAAGGCCAATAGCGTGGGCCAAAAGGAAAAGCACGAGCGATTCCTAGGTCTGTTGTCAAACCCCCTACATGAGGTCCCTCGCTGCGCGAGCAGTGCTGTGCACTGCAACGAAGGCGCGAGCCCTAAAAAGAACATTTGCATGAAGAAACTTAAGGTCAACGGAAACCAGGGGCTCAAACGGAGGACTAGTCAATGCCTGAAGCACCAAGGGAAGGTCCAAGGCGGGTACCGGAGTTGTGGGAAACAGGATGCTGAAGCAAAAGACTCTGTAAAAGGCGAGTCACCAAAGGAGAGACCAAAGCCACAGCAGAACCTCAGATAGCAAGAATGGTGGCCCATGAGGCATGGAGAGTAGAGACAGCCAGACTCATGACAAAAAAATCCTTCAAAAAGTCTAACACCCTGACAGGATCACAGGAAGGAGTTGACAGATTTTTCCCTTGACACCAAGAGTCAAAGTTCTTCCAGTGACTACCGTAAGACTTCAGGGTTGAAGGCCTGTGAGGCAACTGGATGCTTTGAGCCACCTCAAGCGAACAACCCTTATTCAACAAGGTCATCGTCTCAAGTGCCATACCCCCAGCCGGAGGCGCAGGAGAGTGGATGCGTTGAGAAGAAGAGCAAGCAACGGAGAGGGTGTGCAGGGGAAACGTCCAAATTGGACACAGTGCCAAACCCTGAAGAAGGGGAAACCAGAGCATCTGGGACCATTCAGGAACAACCAAAAGAACCTCCGCCCGACCCAACTGAATCTTCCTGAGGACCGGGGAAACTGAGGGAAAGGCATACTGAAGTCCCTGGGACCATCGGATGGAGATAGAAGAAGGGCCATCACTTCTGAGCCAAAGAGTTCCAGCAAGGGAAGGCCGAACCTGGAGAGAATCTGCCGAAAGAAAGGGGTGACAGACGCATGGCCACGGACGAGGGGAACACCCTGCTCAAAGAATCCGCAGGCCTGGTCTCCCTCCCTGGAATATAGACTGCTGAGAGATAGAGGAGATTTCTATCGGCCCACAGACCAATCTTCCAGGAAAGGAGAAACAGAGACCGGTGCAGCCCCCTCCTGCCAATTGATAAGAGTCACGAACGACCTGGTTGTCTGTCTGCAACACAGACAGCCTTGCTCCGACGGAGGGGAGCAAACCAAAGAAGGGGATGCCAAACTGCCATCAATTCCCTCCAGTTCGAGAACAGGAGAGCCCTGAAATATGACCATCTGCCCTGAGCCTTGGAATTCCACAGAACTGCTACCCACCCCATGGCGCTGGCATTGGTCGACAAGACCACAGAGGTAGGAGAATCGACATTGAAACCCCTGGAGCGACTGCTAGGAGACCACCACTGCTGGAGGGATTCCCGAATCTCTGGGGGTTACAGGAATTAGAGCCTCGTAAGCCTGAGATGCAGGATCCCAGTGCCGCAGCAGGTGATGCAAGGAGGGATACAAATGGAGGCAGGCCCAGAGGAGTACATGCAGCGTGAATGCCATCTGCCTCTGACTCCACAGACAGAGACTGGCAGACACCTGATACTGGCACTGCACCCGCACCCAAGAGAGAGGCTGGGACAGAGTCAACTGTCTTTCGAGAGACAGGAACACCATCCCCAGATCTACCTGGAAGAGGACCTGATGAAATAAAGAGACTGGGAAGACCGAAGGGAGGACTTCCTGTGGTTTATCATGAACACAAAAGAATATAGCAGATGATAGACCTGATGCACATCTTCCGATGCCTGAGAGAAAGTAGTCATCAAGGTAAGGATACATTTGAATACCTCGAGATGGGGGGGCGAACAGTTTCATAAAAACTCTTGGCGCGATGAAAGGCCAAGAGGAAGCATCCGGAACTGGTAGTGCCTTGAGCCCACCGCAAAGCGCAGGAACTGCGGATCCGCCAGATGGATTGGAACATGCAGATATGCGTCCATAAGGTCGAGCGAGGCAAGGAAACACCCCTGATGCACCTTCTGAAGTATCAACTGCAAGGGCACCACCTTGAAGCAATGATGAGGAATGTGCGAGGCCTCTGCCTTCCATGTCCGCATCCAGATATGGGAATGAGCCGCAATAGAAGCCCCATACCGTCTGAAACTGAACAAAGACACAGAGGTTTTGATCTTCAGATAACAAATCCTCCCCATAGGACCACACTTGGTGGCCTTATGAACTTGGACTCACTCCTACTCTCACCGACAACACCAGAAACCTAGGCATCATGCTAAACAGCAAGCACACCATTAAGCCCCAGATCAAGGCCATCACCTCCTCTTGCTTCTACGTACTTCGCATGCTGGCAAGATATTCAAAAAGCCCCCCCTAAACTCCTTGTGCACCATTACTCAAGCCCTCGTCCGTCACCAGCTGACTGGACTACGGCAACGCTCATTACGTCTGGACCGCCACTCGTCTCCTCCACAGACTCCAAATCATCCCAAACGCTAACGCCAGACTAGTCCGTGACCTCCCGCACCGAACATTCATCACCCCTCACTTAAGAAGTCTCCACTGACTCCCGATCCAGAAGAGATGCCAACTCAAGATCCTCACCCAAGCATTCAAAGCACTGCACAACTCCGGCCCTGCATACATCAACCGCCATTTCCACCAACGTACCTGGAACATACACTCTGCCTCCCTCTACCAGGCTGACACCCTACATATATACCATCAAAGGACTGGAGGCCCCTCCTTTTCTGACCTCAAAGCAACAGCCTGGAATGGCATCCCCCTCCACATCTGGACACTACCACCGTGTCGGAATTCCAGATGCAGCTGAAGACCTGGCTCTTTGAATGAAGTCCTGGCTTCCTTCCAATTGACTGATTGACTGTGGAGATATAATCGAAGGCGACTGCTGGTCTCCAGTGGTTTTCACTCACTGCATCTCCAATATGCAAATGAAGCAGTCGGTCATTGACAAATTGACCAGATGGTTGTAGCAAATAAGTAAGATGACGGATGCAGAGATGAAAATTTGTTAGTATCCAGATTGAATTTAAGCCACCGGCATGTAACTCAGCACTGAAAACTCCAATCCAAAACAGATGTTTTCACTGAATCTGGGAGTGGAGGACAGATGATGTTATGTATGGGGCAACAGATTGCGGCAGGTAGGATGGGTTAAGACTGTAGCTGCATCTGTGACGCATGCTGAGGGATTGGTACTCTCTTGTGGCCGTAAACCACCAGGATGGAGGAAGATGTGGAAGTGGGATTGGTGGTAGGTATGTTTGTGTGAAGATGGTAAGGTAGGGGTTTATTATATATTGATTAGGTTTGCTATAGCACTTTTGCACAAAAAACATGGTGAAAATGACAGAAGTTGAATCAATACCTTGCAGCAGGACTCTGGTGCAAAGCCATTCGCACAGCTTCTACAGAGCACGTCACAACCTTATTTCTTTTTTTTTTCTTCACATATAGTCAAAGTTTTCTTGCTTATACAGGATGAAACAGTCCAAATATCCTTTAGCTTCACATAAAATAGTTGTGCCAATCCAGGCCTCGTACTACATCACGTCAAGGACATATAATCCATGAAAAACAGCCTTAGTCATATTCCCAATGCATTTCGGGCCATTTTTTTGCCCTTCGTCAGGGGAAGCTGTTAAGTTTGAAAAGGTAGAAAAAACCCACGTTAGTCCTCGGTACTACAACACTATCACGAATTTCCCCCAAATTTCATTTTAACATTGTGATTTATAAGTCTCCTAATCTCGCCCAGTGCACGATAAACAAACCCACTAACCCTCAGTGTTATTCTCTAAATATGCAGTTTACTGAACGCGATAACCTCCCCCGATGTAAAACCTGCCCATATATTCGCGTTACCAAGTAAACACTAAACACCCCATCTGTATGTAAAAACCAAACGTGCATGAACCTCACACCCTTTGACCATACACAAATACATTACCCAGATCCTCTTCCCTAACACTCAACCTTTCTCTTTATCCAACAATTACATCTCCCAGAGTTTTAAGAAAACTCCAACCTACCTACTTCCAACCACTGCCGGCACCCCATCTGTGCTACGACATCCATCTAACTCTCAAACAACTCTGATGCTGCTAGCTGCGCGCTTTAAACATTCCCCTTCGCTACACTATTTTCAATTATGTTCATCACCTCAACTAGATTGCATCTAATTAAGTATCGGAAAACCCGTGCGCCCTTCCAGTGTCCTCACTCTCCTTCCTACTTCCTTTCCAACAATACACCTCCCATAATCCTATATAAATGTGCAAAACCCTATGAAGAAATAAATTAACATAAAAAAACCATTGGTATTCTAAATATGGTCATCATCAACTGTGAGAATGTACATGACTCAAGTTAAACAAAACAAACTTGCAGGATTAGTGATAAATACATTTTCATTGTGGTTTCAACTGAAAAACCAGTCGCTGTTTGTGTGGTCAATACGTTGCAATAAGATAAAAAACGTAATATGGGCAAATTCTTTGGTCTCTTCTATTCATCCATGAATAGTGACAATTTCCATCGTGTAGATGTTACTTTTCATCATTATTTAACTTGTTTGTTTCCTTGCGGGTGTACACTGCTTGTGAGGCAAACAAAGCGGTACAAAAGGGGGTGGTGATGGACGGAGCATCTGAACCAATCAAACACTCACACCCAGTCATCAGATCTGGGTTTAATCCATCACCGTTCTTTAGCCCACTCTGCCACCCCAGTTCAGACATGGCTATATGCAAATCAGTCTGACCCTGTGCCTCATGGGAACAGTCCAGCCCGAACTGCCAAGCCATGCCTTCCCTGGACCGGATTCAAGCTTCCTCGGACCGGTTTCTGGCATTACAGCCGTTTTCTGCCCGGCTTGCTTGAATCCAGTGGCAAAGTGAGCAAGGGACTCACGCCTGAGCATACCCTGCCAACTTATGGCGAACAAAGCAGTACAAAAGGGGGTGGTGATGGACAGAGCATCTGAACCAATCAAACACTCACACCCAGTCATCAGATCTGGGTTTAATCCATCACCGTTCTTTAGCCCACTCTGCCACCCCAGTTCAGACGTCCATCACCACCCCCTTTGTACCGCTGTGAGGCAAACAAATCATTGAAATGTACAGGAAGGAGCAGTGGCACACCTGTTTATCAATTTTTCTTAGGTTTAAGGGAAATAAGACCACATAGTGTCAAGGAGGACACGAAGCAGTGAAAGGTTGAATTTCCAAACCCACCTGCCTCCTTCTAATGCAAGGAGGTGGTGCACATGCACTTTAGCGACAAAAAAAGAGCTCTCGACCCCTAGCTTTTGATACTCTGAGACAAGAGGGAGGAAAACCAGGTCCCTCCAGTGATCCTTCCTTCAGTCCATCAGAGGAGGAATGGAGCAGAAAACACCCCCACGCCTTGGGCCAAGCATAACAACAGATTAAAGGCACGACTTCTGCTTGCCCCAGAATCCCAAGTGGTGAGAAGCAGCAATAATTGGAGACCGAGAAGAAGTAAGTGTTTTACTAGCTGGTTCGCCATGTCCAAGCCAGGTCCTGGCTCCCAAGACTTATTCATGTGTTCCAGCAGCTTCACCTTTGTCGTGCATCACCATTACCAATAGAAGGCACTCTGCACAGCACCGTCCCCGCCAGCTGCTGCACCACCCCTGCCACACCACGCTGCAACGCCGGTAAGACCAGAGCACCGAACGGGAAGCAGCAGGCCATGGCTGACAAGAGGCGACACCGCTCCAGAAGTGATCCGCATTGAATAGGTGACCCTGCAGAGGAAGGCCAGTACTTCGTCTAGGGCGGAGTCGCAAGCTGGTTGTTGATGGCTCATGAAAGTCCAAGCAATACACAATGATGCCTTTAAAATCTATATCTTGTCACATTTGCTGTGGTGCTTCAAAGACAGAGGTACAATATCGAGCTGGGTCTTCTGATAAATAGCTGCTTCTGTTATTTCTAACCCAGGGATTGATGTTTGCATTCTCCTCTCACTGTGCAGTCAGATTAAGAAAAGTAAAGTGATTTGTGACAGTCTTTCTGGGATACAAGTAGTGTGAAAGGAATGGGTGTAATCGGTTCGTAACACAACAAAATGTAAATGCCTGTAAATTAAATTGACACATTTAGCAGTTAGGAGGGAAAAAATTAAACAGGTTTTTTGTTATTCTGAAGTGTGATGGAAACAAAGATATTAATACAATCATAACAAAGGAAGATACTTTACTGAGTGCTGCACGCATGATACAATTCACCAAACCAGATTTCCACACATTATCATTCGTATGTGATATACTTATATCAGAAAAAAACGTTTGTCTGTGCAAGTGAACTGGCCAAGTCGCTGTAAAATGTGCTGCCTGTGAATTACAGTGGGCTACCACAAAATGCTTTAGTTAAATAAAAAAATCTCCCACCTTGTCCTTTAAAGCTAAGTGGGTCACAAAACTTTGTTGTTCTAAAAATTGGGCCGTGGTTCCTGAAAGTTTGGGAAGCACTGGTCTAGGGTGAAGCAAGAGTGCAATGGGAGACCGGGTAGGACGGTAGTATAGTTTGTTAGCTTGCTTAGTTAGGGCCCTGATTTTGATTGTAGGAAAAATGTATAAAAGGGTTAATTTTGCCCATTATGATTTTGAATCTAATATTAATTTTTCAAATAATTTGCATTTGCAAAAAACCTTTCCGAAACATGTCAGTCGAACATTTTTCTTGTTTTAGCATATTGAAAATCATCAACAGTATATATAAACTAATCCAACACGTTAACCAAAAATGAATATCCAAAATATAGTAAACTTTCCAACAGGAATATAAAGAAATTAAAACATCAAATACTAAAACGTAACATTTTAACAAAATCATTTTAGCATAAAGGCTTTTATAAAGACAAAAACAAGTACAATTACTGCACTTGACTGAGCAGGCCATCATTGACTCATCTAACCACAAAGTGGTTTTAATTGCTTCTTTCCAGCCAGTTCTAAGATGGGCAGTTAGAGAACAGTCGAAGTAGTGTTTCTGATTTAATTGTGCACAATCTACTAACATCTGTAATTCAAATCAAGTGATTTGACTGAACTTGAATCATACACAATTCTACATTGTAATAACCTTTTTCTAGTCCATTAACTCAAAAATATAATTATGTTGACAGGCCTACTTAATAAAATTCAAATGGGTTACACCCGCTGTGCTGACAAATCTTTTGAAACTTCCCTGTCCTATTCTTCCTGTTCTATCCCTCCCACATTCCTTCCTTTCCCATGACCTGTCATACTCGTGTTAACATTTTCGCGCAATCCTTCATTGTTTTCTTCAGTAAGTGGTTTTGCACTGAAGTGGCTTTCACATGACAGAGAAAGCTGCACTTTGTTCTGAATTGATAATCTTTGTTGGTGTTTTAGATGAAAAGTTTTTGTACTAGAGCAAATATGTTGTAGGAGAAACTATAACATTGATTGCTCTGGAAATACATGGAGTAGAGTACAGTAGCGGGAAAAGAATGGGCTTCGTGGAAACCGCAGAATGAATGGTAGTGTTACATGACGTGGTAAAACATGAGGAGGTAGAGTACATCGGCACTTCAAATTAGATTGTAAACCACTTCAGTGCCTTGCAAGTAAAGACCCAGTAAGGTGGCTTTGCCAGTGATATGTTGAGATCTACTGTGTTGAAGGCAGCCGGATGAATATGTCAATGGCGAGGGTTTCTTATGAGGAAGTTAGCAACAGGCTTTGTGGCAATTTTGGTAAAGGTTTAATGACTCAAGCCTGATGGTAAGGGGTCGGGTGGCTGTAGGGGGAGACTAGTGTTTGACCTGCTGAGGAGAGGTTGCTTCAGGATACCAGATATTTGAGGCAAAAGATCAAGGTTTGATGGCGCTACACCCACAGCATTGCAGCACTTCATCCCCAATCTTGCAGGTACTCACTACTACAGGCACTGGGTGTAGCCCACCTAGAGTGAATTCTTGAGTCAGTGGTTTACTGGGCTGGATACATGGACAAACTACTGAAGCATAATACTAACAGAGGCATACCACTTGCGTTTTCCATTGCTTCATTTGTGTTGATTTTCATGGCATGCACATTTCTCAATGATTTTAGTTAAACGGAAAAATACAATATTATCTCTTAGAAAATGCAATACACATTTTGGTGGTTATTCATCTACTCCTCTAATGAGAGCTTTGGAAGGAAAGATTATCCCACAGATATAACACAGAGCATTACTATTAGACCGTTAAGATTGTTATAAGTGAAAAGACCTGCAGTGGAAAGCGATCATTTGAAAGATTATTTCAGGTATTGTCTAATTTTGTGATCTAGGCTGGAGTACTGGTGTTAACACACATTTTTCTGCAGCTTTTGGTCGGGGCATGTGTCCTAAGATTTTTCCATTCCTTTACTATTTTGGAAGGGATAAGAAAGCTCTCCCAGCTATGTTGGAAGGCCCTCCTTCGAAGTGGCTTCGCAGTCACCATAATATTAGAACGCGTATGCAAATGGCAATGATTCTCACTAAATTTGAATTGAAACAGATGGTTAATTTGACAGCTCGACAAGTTCCTGACAGGATGAGCTCTGTTTACAAGAGAAAGGATCAGTAGTCCCTCTTTGGCCTTTTTTAAGGTATTTGAAACTTCTCCATTTATGAGCTCACTTCGAGATCAAAATATACCAAAAGAGATTTTGAGACTAAGATTAGGAGTGAATCCAATACGGAGTGCGCAGATTTTAGGATCAGAATGGGGGAGTAGCATTTGCTTTGTAGTTGTGGTCTACAAGTTAAACCTGATATTATTCATTTAATATTGAGCTTGCTCTCTTTTAAATGTCAGTGAAAATGGATTTTATTTTCTATCTTTAAAAAATATGCCTGTTTGTCGAAAGATATTGCTTTACTTTTAATAACTCAAGTAATTCATGGAGATGTAATTATTGCAATTGTGATATTTTTTTTAAAATTGAATCTTAAAGTGTCTTTCTTATTGGGATTATTTTAAATGGTATGTAATGGAATGAATATTGCAAGTTTTGATATTGTTTTAGTAATAATTCTAGTGATGTATAGAGCAGTAACTATTGTATCTTTAGAGTTTTTTAACGGTAATTTACATTTTTTTTTAAACATTTATATATTTCCCTTATGGGGCTGGGTCTTCATATGTAATTAATTAATACATATAGATATATTATAATCTTTGCCCTACCAGAAGGGAGTGCTGTAGACCGCACTGAAATGAGATTTTGAAGATCATTATACTGAGTGAGCGTGTCGTGTCGCCTTGTGTTAACAACAAACCAGAGTGCGTTCATTGAATTCCTTCAATCATTTGCAATGATTGTCTGGAACATAGTAAACATCTTTCATTCAGGAAGGCTGTGAGATAATCAGGATAGCTGATTTATCCATTTTTAAATCACCGCTGTGTTCTTTTTTTGTGCAGCTTTCCAGTGGGAATCCAGTATATGAAACCTTTTACAAGCAGGTATGAAATCTGTGTTATCCATTTTCTATTTTCCATAGCGTCGCTGCTCCTCAAGCTGTACGTGGATGCTCAGGATTGTTAGTGCCATCAAAAGTAATATTGGCTGAAGGTCAACAGCTAACTAAGCTGCAAAGGAGGGGGGGGTCTCCGTGTTAGCCTATCAGGGGGTCTCCCTCTTGAGAGCTTTGTTTTGGTCTCACCACGAGAATTTGCATCCTATGATGTCACTCGTTGTGTGTGTATTTTATTCCAGCTTCATTCCTTCTGCTTTGTGTTGTATGGTCTAATGTGTTTGTGCCAGGAGATCATTTCCAGCTGAGGGGTCTTGCAGAAAAATCTTCTTCTTGACCCCATTTAATCTTGTTTGAGTGATTGCTTTCTCTGCCGTTAGTTGCGCCTGGCTTCCATTTCTTCTTTAGAAAAGTCTGGCGTTGTGGTTTGGCCAGTCTGCAGTTCTCTGGACAGCACAACGCTGCAGCGAACAAGTCATGTGCATCTAATTACTTTGTTTACTGATGTCATGACAGATTGACAAACACAGTCTCAAAGGGGAAAGCAAGAGTGCCAAGGCCAGCATAAGAAAGATATTCCTTGTTTGCAAAATAAATGTTTAAAAGGAAAGGAAGGTGCATATCCAAAGATACCTGAAGGATGACCCTGTGTACCCAATTTAGCATATATGGTGAGATTGCCATCCAGTCCAGTCACTAATCTAGAGATGGTCTTGGGGAAAGGAGCTGTGTTTGGTATGTGAATCATTTGGGTAATCCACTATGACCAGTGGTATGGAATGCTACACAGAGCTGGCCTCACTGTAGACAAATGCAAGTACTTTCTTCTGACATGGTTTTGCTGCGTATTTGAATCACCTTCTACTTGCAGTAGTGTGCCTCGATGCAGGTCCTGAGCTCTCACTTATCTAACCAGACAGGCTTAAAGGCCAGAAATGCTCCTTAATTTTCATGTGTTCCCACTCAGAGGGACCATGGCCTAGCATTTCTGGCTGGGTGGTTCACCTTGTAGTGGGGCTGAGACAGATTTTAATTTGTTTGTCGTCCTTCATAATGGCACAGACAAACTCGAACCAAAGGAATGGCATGCTACCAGAGGAATACCCATATGTTAAGAATTATTGAAGCACTTCTGTTTAGTAGTGTTTCACTGTTTCAGAAACAAACATTTCAAAGATCCCTTACCTTCCATAGAGAACCCTCGAAATATAGCCCACATCTCTAATGTATCTACATTGTTGGTTGGCCATAAAGCTTTTCCATCACAGTAATTTTTTATTATTCATATATGTTGCCCAAAGTATAACAAATATTTAACCGAGATTAATAATCTATGCAATCGCTTTGAAATATAGATTTCATCTTCCAGACTATATTGCCCAAAATTAAGCATCCTGTTTTAAATTTGAGCTGAATAGGGATTTTAGTACAGGGAAATTAGATTTTTTGCACTGTGCAGTATGAAAGACCGTTTTCTAAAGGTTCGTTATAACCGTGTGCTCTTATACTCTACCCCTTGTCTTTGATTCCTCCCAGATTCTTTTCCTGGTTTCTACTTTCTACACTGTAACCAGACTGCACTTGGTCTGCATGTCATCGTGATCTAAATGCCGCACCCTGCATTAACCTACCTTAAATCTCACCAACCCTAGCCTTCCAGCGTTTCATGGCTGTGGATCATTGCACAGTCAAACAACTGGGAGTTCGATCTCCAGGAGCTACATAACTTGGGACAGGGGGCACACATTTAAACCTTTAGTATGACAAAGGGATGGTCTTTAAATGAGTCTCGCCTGCGCAGGATTTCAGTGTTATTAATAACATTCTTGACCAAGTGAGCATCTACCCTTGTGTTTAAGAATCAGAGTGCCCAGCCATTTTGTTTGTAATGGAAATACTACTTGCAGAGTCACCCGTTCTTGTGAATACATTGCGAATTCCGCCACGCAAGGGATCTGTTTCTAAAGTGCATTCAACCTCCACAGCATCAGCTTGCTAATAGGTTGCGGCTTATACTGGTATGTGAAGCAGGCGTCTTGGTTGTAAAAAGGTGCCTAAAAGGCACTTTATTCCCAGAAGATTCCTCATGGGAGCTCGTAGGAAGAGTGGTAGCGTGATTAAGTGTGCATTAGTCTTGCAGCAGAATCTGATGGGATCTGCTTTCAAGAAAGAGATTTCTGGTCTGCACACATTTGCCAGATCTTGAGTGTTTTGTGGCAGATGGTTTATTAAAAGAGTTTCTTTGTCCAACAAAGGCAGACTTTGGCTACAAGGGATAGACATTCTTTTCATGCGTGACTGTCTTCTTGGGCGCCATGAACTCAACAGTTAACTCTTGGATTTTTGATTCTTTTAAATAAGTTTCATTAAAGAGTGTTTTCTTCACTACATTTTTAAAGTCTTTAGATGTGTATATTCGTGTGTGTGTGTACATATATGTTTGTGTGTATATATTTATATGTGTGTGTATATATATGTGTGTGTGTGTGTATTTATATGTGTGTGTATATATATGTGTGTGTGTGTATATATATATATATATGTGTGTGTGTATATATATATATATATGTGTGTATATATATATATATATATAAACACAAAAATAGTCCTCCTCATTCCCGGTAGACAAGGGGGCACGTCGGGTTTTGAAAATTCACTGTTGAAAGGTTAGCATAACGCGTTTCAGCTTTCACCTTCGTCAGATGCAAAGCCTTTCAAGTTGCCACTGACGCTGCAATCCAGAGTGTCTTTTTGTACTGGCTCATCTGAAGTAGATTTATTGCACACATGTGCCTCGTCCAACCGGAATCACTGTGGTAGTTCTAACTGGAAAGACTGCAACTCCCAGAATGCAGTTATTACATGTTGCGACGTCGCGGTGAGTGATTCCGTTCACCAGCTGCTTGTGGGGCATCCAGTTGGAAGGCTGGCTATGAGCGTGCACAGCTTGGTGATTGCAGTGTGTTTTTTGGGGGATAGAGTTCTCTTAAAACCGGCACTTCCTACCCCCCGGTCCCCGTGAACACAGGTCTGGGACATCATTGAAGTAGTGATGTCGCGCCACGAATTCGCAGACTATCACTGATAGCAGGGTCTCTGGTTCACAGAGTGCGAGGCGGTCTGGGTAGTCACCATAGCCCATGACACTTTTAGAAAGGGCCACCCCTGCGTGTATGGCAGCGCGCTAAAAATGCAAAAATAGTCCTCCTCATTCCAGGCAGACAAGGGGGCACGGCGGGTTTTAAAAATTCACTGTCGAAAGGGTAGCATTACGCGTTTCAGCTTTCGCCATCGTCAAATGCACAGCCTTTCAAGTTCCCACTGACGCTGCAATCAAGAGTGTCTTTTTGTGTATATATATATATATATATATATATATATATATATATATATATATATATATATATTCTTATTGACTTAGTTTGACCCCAAGAGATATTGGCAGTAGAGGGGCTGGAATGTTTGCTATTTAAGAATGGCTAGAAGGAATATCCCTCTGTGTTGTGAATTTTACCTTTATTTGATACGCAGAGTTATGGTTTGTGGGCTGTTTTACATTGCCTAATACAGATATTTTAACTTCTGTAGCATCACATCAACTCCTTCATGCTTGTTTTCTTCTGTACAAATTTGTGTACCCCTTGTGGAGTTAGTTTACTCTGTGGATTGCGTACCTCCTTGTGGGGTTATGTTTCTCCATGTAGGATAGGGTTCCTTCTTTTTTGGGTTACCTTTGCTTGTGTAGGTTTGTATGTCTATGTGTGTTTTTATTACTATATTTAGGAGTGTGGTTATGGTCTACGTTGTTGGATTACATACCTTAATGTGAGGCTAAGTTCCTCAGTGTGGTATTGCGTACATGTATGTAGGGTTATTTTCCTCCTTGTAGAATTACGTATCTCCATACGGGGTTATAGTCTGTTGTGTAGGAGTGCGCATCTCCATACGAGGCTCTATTCCTTCATGCTGGATTGGGTATCACCACGATGGATATACCTCCATATGGCATTGTATTTCTCCATACATGATTACGTACCTCTGTTTGGGTTTATATCAATCCATGCAGGATTATGTACCTCCATTGGGGCTTTTGTTCTTCCCTAGATGATTGTGTAGCTCTCTGTGGAGTTATGTTCCGTCATGTTGAGTTGAGTTGAGTTGCGTACTCCCACATGGGAATCTTACTCTATGTTGGATTGCGTACCTCCAGATTGAGTCAGGTTCATCTGTGGTGTTATGTATCTCCACTCGGGGTTAGGTTCAGCTGTGTACAATTTTGTTCCTCCATGTGGGGTTTTCTTCTATATGGAGTTTTGTGTCTTCATTTGGGATTATTTTCCTGTCTGTAGATTCATATACTTCCGTATAGGGGTATATTCCCCTATAAATTGTTTTATAGATGTTTCTGAATGGCTGTGTCCTCTTTGCCATTTTATTTCATGATGTATGGTTGTACTTTACCATGTTGCATTGTGGATCCTACATCAAAGATTCTTTTCATCCTAAATTTTGTGCCATGAAGCAAGACTCTGTTTCTGCAGACGCTAATGGAATGTATCATTACATTTCGGAGGGCTCACTGGTTTCAAGCAGGGTTGTGTTTCTTTCTAAAGGTTGCTTTCTTTTTGAATGTTAGCCATTTTTCCCCTTTTGTTTTGTGTAATCTTGCATTGATTTATTTTTTTGTTCACAGGTGGATCCAACCCATACTGGAAAGGTGGGCCCCGGCGAAGCAGCGCTGTTTCTGAAAAGGTCTGGCCTCTCCGACGTTATATTGGGAAAGGTACTGTTGATACAGTTGTCTAATGGTCGTGAAGTGGAGTATTCAATCCTGATTTAAGCATTTTCCGTGTTACCTTATATGATTGTTAAAAACCCAGTATCACACAAATACCTCCTCTATATATGATATTGTGTAATCACTATTGCTATGGTAGGAGATGTGTTATTGTGGTTAAATGGTCATCTCTGTAGGCAGGAAAACCGATTTCCAATCTGGACTTTCCTGAATGTGTTGTCTTCAGCATATCACTGTGTCTAACAAGTGAGGGTTAAGAAGTAGAGGGCTATTCAGAGAGGAAAGAAGGCAAAGAATAAACATCACTGACTTCCACATATTGCTGTTAGGTAGGATCATCACAGATTGCAGGTGGGTTATTATTATTCCTACTTCTTCTTGGTAACAAAGCAATCCTTCAATCTTTATATCTTAACAATCTGGTATTTACCCCAAACACTGCGAATGTCAGAATTTCTTGCACTTTCTAAAACTTTACTGTGCTAAATGTTTAGAAAATTGCATTTCTTTGCCAATTATAGTGTCTTCAGTGGCTCGTTTTTTATTCCATTTTCACAAACTGTACTGCAAATGTTGCAGAATTTAATCAGAAATGTAAATCTAATCATTTCATTTCTGCAGAAAAGTAAGATGGCTTTTCACAGTTTAACGTAAATATTTTCTAATTATAAGAACCTTTTGGGAATTTGCTGGAGTTCAGTTTTGTATACAGGTGAAAGTATCCTGCTAACAGGCACACTTTTGTGAAATGATATGTCGTTGAATAGCAAAAAACCAGAGTGAATCCGCATCATCTATGATTCCCTAATGCCAGGAAAATGTGGGTGTATTCCGGGAACCAGCGCAGATTAGAACCCTCAAGTGTTACTAAGCAAACCATGTATCCCTCTCAGGATTAAAACACCTGCACACTTCCACTTGCTGACTCACCATAAACTGGACCAGAGCTTCCCGGGCTGGTCGCATACTGTTGTTGGTTTGCTATGATCACCATGACACATTGTTCAGGGTTCTTCAGCATAGATATATGACCCATATTTTATTAGATAAATGTATTCCTTAAGCAGAAACATGTTTAAATACTCTGTACTGTAGTACCTCCATGTCAGAGTTGGCCATGTAAACAAATGGCTAACCATTCACCAGACACTTAACTGAATCTGTCGTAAACCTGGGATGTGCCTGAGCACCTGTCTGCCTCTTCCACCACACATCACCGTCTTACGCCCAGACTTCCTGTGCAGACTTCTCTGTTGCCAATAATAACAGGTGGCACACTGATGATGCTAACATAGCAGATATGGCATATTAGCTACCCTTCTCTACAGCTCACAAATGCATGCCTTTTCTGCTGACTGAGAGTGCAGACATTGCTATGGGCCATTGTCAACTTAGAAACCTTTGGATCTTGCATTGTTGGGTAAGGGAATAGCAAACTTTGTACAACCATTGAAAGACAAGAACACATTGTACTTCAGTGGTTTAAAACTTGAAGTGGTTGTTGTGCTCAACATGCATTTTTACCAGATTCATCCAGTCCTTTAACATGTTTCATATTACCTTCTGTCACTTTTTCTAGTGTCATCAGCTGAACGTTAATACTTAGCAGCTGCCACCTTTTTCTTTCTTTGCTCTTCTCTGATGCTTTTCTGGTTGATTAGAGTTGCACGTTGCTTTGTTAATGTAACAAAGTATCACATGCCCTAAATATTACACGGTGATGGTCGTTTATGCTCTTCTGGTGTCCTTTACACCATTCAGATTTGTTGTGTAATTCAGGAAGCACTGTATAGATTAGCCAATGGCCCTGTGCCACTCCTGGTAAATACTGTGTTCACGCAAAGCTTTGACCTAGGGCACTGTAGGAACATGAACCAGTGGTATGGAGTCAGTGTCTAATTGTACTCTGCAGAATGCACTTAATTTTATCAGATCACTGAATGTTTGATTAACACCACATTCTCACTCCTAAGGTGGTCTGGGTGTTGTAGTCTGGCTTAGTTGAACCTTTAGGCCTAACTCATCTGATAGATGGAGGCACAAGGCTGGCTCCCTCCTGCTTGTGATCTAATCTGGACAGCACCCATTATACTCCTAATATTGTGCTCGGTTTCTGAAGGGTACACAGAGTTCCATGTATTTGCAGTTTCCTCCTGATGAGTCATCTCATTCTGATGCAAGTTTAGAATGTAAGCAGCAAGGTTGATGCAACATTAAAAGTTCCCTGACTCATTTGACAACCATTTATTTTCTTGTTTTCACAGATATGGGACTTGGCCGATCCAGAAGCAAAAGGGTACTTAGACAAACAGGTAGATACAAGTATACAGCGTAAGTGGAGACAAATATGTTTGATGGACCTTCATATTTTATCATTAAAACATAAACTCTGTTTGGTTCCACTGCTCTAGTGTAACTGGGGGTCCTGACGTCTGTTCTGTGTGTAAAATATACGAGGAGTATTCTTTAACCCTTAGCGTGCGCCGGCCGGCCGCCGGCCGTTTGACATCACGATGGGCGTGTGCGGAGGACGGCCGAGGGCCGTCCGAACCACGCCCAGTCATAAATCACCCGCACCGCGGCGGAATTTGTGCCGTGGTCAATGGGTTAAACAATAATATTGAAATATTACAACAGTCTGAAAGTGTCAGGGCCAACTCCTGCTTTTGTGCAATGTAGTGCAATCAAAATTCCAAAGTTTGCTCCAAGGATAAGTGGAACGGCCACTCAACGTTCCAAGGTTTAGAGATGGAATCCCAAAATAACAATACAAACAAAATCTTATCCTGAGCAAATGTCCATTCCAAAGTAAATCCAGCAGTCTGTAGTTATGGTAATTTCTTTGTTTTATTCCAAGCGCCAGAATTCCAAATAGGTAATATCACAGCCAGTCAAAACAGAATATAAGCAACACGTGTTTCGTCTCGTGGCTCATTTCCAACGACTTCATCAGGGCTAATAAGTCATAATCAAGTTCAGTCCTCAGTAGTAAAACATAGATTTTGGCAAGCACCTATATCTCAGTATTTAGTTAGACTCTGAGATACCACGAGGAGCACTCTCCCCACTGTTTGCAGATACATGAATTGCCGACTGTTGGATTGAAAGATAATGAGGGATTAAGTACCAACCCTCCTACAGTTTGCGTCTTGGTTATGGAGTGCAATGGCAGACTTGGAAGTACATGTGATGAGAATTGGATGTCAGTGGGCGCTGGGGAGCATTCTTTCCTACAGCATGCTTCTTTGGGCTTTTTTTCCTCATTTCTTTATTTGCCATTTACTTCAAGTGGTATGGTAATCAGCCAGCAGTTTACTTTGGTATGTATTACATGATCAAACATTTATAACTCGATGCGCTGCATTGCGCTGGTGCACAATTGCACTGGAAAGAGAAAAGTTGGAAAATATGTGGGTTTTTATGGGCTGTCCTAAACAGGAGGTTGTCCTGTACATCTCTCCGTGAAAGGATCAGGCATACTGAGAGGCTGCTAGTTGGAAAGCGGCCTCCTCTTGAGGAAAGCTAGCATCGGCCAGTATGCTGAATGGAATGGTGAGTTTGGAGAATTCAGATTCCTAAAGGAGGCCTATGCCGAGAGACCCTCAGAGGGTAAATGGCTATTTATAAGTCAGTTGCAGGTTCTCTCAATTTCCCTATATGTAATCCACCAAAGCCATTTTTTCTAGGGTAAAACTAGTTAGGTGTTGCTATATTTCTTTGCCCAGTATTGTTTCCAGAATACATCTAACCTAAAGACGGCACCTCTAAGATCTTATAGGGCCATAGGGTTTTCAGAGCACCAGATAAACAGAAACAACACACCAGTTACAGATGAAAACATTTATAATGCTTACAATAGAATAAATTTTGTCTAAAGATAATTTCTTGCATTATATAAAAGCTCAGCAAATGTATTAGGCACATGCTCCCAATTTTGTTGATTTTTATTGATGCCAAAATTGAATTTTTCACCAAAAAAAGACAGTGTGCTAGGGAAATATCCATCTAAAAACCATAAGCTTCAAACCATGCTGCGACGGCAGGAAAGCGATAAATGCTCTTTGATGAGCCAAAGGCAATCCAGAAGCAGGAGGTGATGCTATATATTGCTGAGCTCACAAAGTGAGGTAGGTTGCGCTTAAGATAGCGGAGCTGTTCCTGCTCCAAGTCGCTGGACTGCTCTAGGTCCCAGTCTGGCTTCAGGTCTCCTTCTTCCTTTATCCAGTCGTTGGGCGATGGTTGTGGTCTGGTGTGGAAAACGCCAAGTTGACCCTCGGCAATCCAAACTTTCAGATCTTTTGGTATTTGTTCTGTCTCTGATATAGCAAGGCTTTGCCGTTAGAACTGTTAAATGTTATTTGTCAGCCCCTTTTGCCACCCTACCTTTGGTTGATTAACTTTCTTTGTTCAAGTCACCAGTTGTGTTATCTTTTTTGATGGTCTCGCATGCATGTTTTTCCTGCACACTTAGTTATGACTCAATGGGGCCTTAATGTGATCCTTACGTTTTCAACGTACACACCTTTCGAGCCCACGCAAAACCCAAATGTACTGACCATCAAGATGGTATTTCTCATTTAAATTCGTTTTGTGTGGCATGTCAGTGAGCTCTAAGCGCTGTCAGTGCAACCTCTATACACCACTGTTTTACTGGATACGTGCTACTGCAGACTCACACTTCCTTTTTGCAGAAATATGTTTTGCCCTTTCATTCGGCCCAGTCCATTGCCCTCCCTGCCTTTTTCGCTCTACCTCGCCTCTCTTAAGAAGCAAGAGCGGCTTAATCTACTGGACCAATAAGAACTCTTTTTACATCACTTGCACCAAAGAGCCCCAGATGAATGAGCAGCCGTCCCTTCCATAGGTGGATCAAGGTCCACTCAGAGTCCGATGGTGCCACCTGCTGGCTCACAGGAGCAATTGCTACAATAATTTCCGAATTCAATCTGGCAGCTGTGGAAATTCAAAAGATGAAGAATCTGCGGTTAGATAGATTATGCACCAGAAAGAGCTTACGGAAGCTAAGGAAGTTGTTTGTTGTAGTTCTTTTTTTAGGGATGCATGTGGCATTCACAGCTCTGTAATTTAATGTCTCCAGTCTGGACCTTGTCAGGCACCAGTGTGATGATGAAGGAGGATTCTGAAAAGGAAACTGACAAAGATCACCTGCAGTCATTGGGTGTTGGTTAGGATTAGGCAGACTTCACTGCCTCTGGCTTCAGGAAACAGCATATAGTGGTGCTTCAGGGACACCTGTTAGTCTGCTGGAATAGTATCTTTGTCCGCCTCTATGGAAGAGGCGAGAGACAGCAGGGGAAACATAGGAGAGCATCCTATCATAACAATAGACTTGTCAACCATACTGATTTAGGATTTAGGCTACTGCTTTTCAGGTCAAACGACATCACACAGATTACTCTGGGTCATTTTACTGCTTTTTTGGAAGCTGCCGAATGATTTTTGAAGAGGGGAATCCAACTCCCGAAGCAAGAAAATAGTTACGAGCAAGTCCCCCAGTGTTGCATACTTTGTGGCTTCTACTGGAATTACTGACTGACATCACTACACTGCAGAGGCATGTTTTCAAATGAAGAGTTCTGTTTTCACTTCATCTTACTAATTCTCTTTCACCAGGGGATCTGAACCCTATCAGCTACCTGTGATACCATGTCTCCTGCAATGTCTGTTTCTAGAGGCACAGACATGACAAGGGTGTTGGAGAAAACAAGTCTCTTGGCATGCCTCCTTTCAGCTGGAGAGCTCTGTCATCCTTTCCAAACTCCTAACAATACATGACACTCTGAACAGGTTGTTCCCAGTAAATATGAAAAAAATGACTTCAACTCTTCAAACAAGTTCACCACACCTTGATCCAATCTCCCTCTAAGTTTGGGTATCAGTCAGTTGGAAGCAGTGCTTTCTGGGTCTGGTACACTGCATTGAAGTACACTCAAAAAGTCAATTTTAGGCACACCATATGTAAGAAGAGAGGAGGAATTAAAATACAACTACACTATCTGGTTCCACAACCCAACTTGAATAGTCTTTTTTTTGGTCCATAGGACTAACAAAAATAAGAAGAAAGGCAAAAGAGAGAAGAGAGGCAAATGCTGATTTGGGTCTCACGTTGCTACTATTCTGCATCCCCTTGGACTCTTACTTTTTCAGCGGTGCCCTCTACTGTGCCGAAGGTTTTTCCCCAGCATTTCATCTCTACCCCTAAACTCTGCGGTTCCATAATTTCAGTGTATAATTGGTCGATTTCATTGCCCATCTTTTTCATTTCAGCTGTACTTTAGATCTCAGCTGAGCAGAAATGCTCTTACTTGCAAGTCTGCATCCCTATAATCTAAACTCAGCTCCTCAGTCTGAGCCATTAGTATTCATTATAAATATTTAGGGGTATATGTTACACTTCTCCCTATCTCTACTTCATCAGTGTCTATATAGGAAGTCATTATGCCAGGTCTTCTGTCTTAAGTACAGCACAGATTGTGTGATGAGTTTGATTATAAAAGTACTCGCACACAAGTAAGGCCTGGCTTTAGCTAAATGTAGCTCCATGTCTCTCTACTCCTCATGGACTGGTATTCCTCAAAATGCCAAAGTAGATACACTCACTTTTTTGAAGCAGAGTGTGAACACCACCACCTAACCAAACAATTTCTTGTCAGATGCCAGTGCTAAGCAGGCAGTGTACTTTGATCTTCCTTCTGATCATGCTGCTGCATTCGTCTCTTTGAGGGTATGCCTTGTATCTTGTCACAGTTGACATAAAGCAGAAATGCTTCAATTATTGTGCAAATCTCTTTCATCCTGAAATAGGCCGCATTCAAAAACTGCAGTTTCAAAGGCCTTTGGCCTCAGTAGTTCCAGACAGACAGGACGTGGGACTAGAGTGGCTTCTCCAGAGAGGAGAGAAACTCATTGGCATGGATGAAGAGGGCAGCATTGGGAGTCTTGCTCTCCTTAAGTTCATGCTGTATTTCAGTTGCTAAAGCTGTCATCGTGTTTGTTCTCTAAAATACCAATAGTTATGTTAAGTTTAAATTGACCAAGTTGTCCTGTAAATTGTTTACGCTATATAAACTGTACATGGCTTGCTTATTCATAGCATGTGATGTTCTTTCCTAACACTATTTGATTTGTATTTTGTAGGGATTTTACGTGGCACTGCGCCTTGTTGCCTGTGCACAAAATGGCCATGAAGTTGCCATGAGCAGTTTAAGTCTGGCAGTGCCGCCGCCTAAGTTTGTGAGTGTTTTTCTTTATTTTATTGATGTTGCATTCATGCAGCTATGTCCATGTTTGCTTTCTATACCCACTTTTCAGAGGCTGGTATAATTTCTACCTCTGCATCATCCCTCCGAGAAGCCATAGCACTTTTCTTGCCATTCATACAACTCTTTTCAGTATTAAACGCAAACAAATGTTTTAATGGAACTTCAAAATTGGAGAACAGCTGCATTTGAAGCTGGAAAATCATGCTAAATGTGCGCATGTAATGTTTCCCAAGTTCGCATGCTCTGACTTATTGAATTTTAAAAAGGTTATAGGACAAAAATAATGAATGCCTTTTTTGTACTTTTTAGAGGGACACTAGTAGCCCCCTAATGGTCACTCCTCCCCCTCCTACGGAGGCGCATTGGTCTGTCCGGGTAAGTTATTTAGGACAATCTGGAGTTATTTGCTTTAATGTATTGCTTGTAGACAAGCTGTGTGGGAGTAGGCCTGTTTTTTGCATTGACTGCAAAATATGTTTTCACAGTACTGCATGGTTTGGCACAAAGTTATTCAAAGTCTGACAATGAATGAGTCTGTACCACAGAGTGATGCATACCATCTCACTCATAGGAAGGTTCATTTGTCTGTCATGTATTTGTGTGTTTGTGTGGCTTTCACTAAAAAATCTTTGCTAAAAGTAACGTAGAATAAAATGTTTAATGCTGAAATAGTATGCAGCCAAGCAAAACCAAGCAAGTGGCAATTGTTGACTCAACAGACCAGGGCTTTTGCTCAAAACCTAGAATGCTAAATTCTGTTCATGTTACAAGCATTTTTACACACTTTATTCCTAATATAAGTCAATTGGAAGAGGAGCACACAACACAAACTGTTACTTAGATGATACCTTAACATAATGATATATAAACATACAGTTAAACACACTTCTTTCGGAAAATTACCCTTTTGATTGCCAACATAGGACCCTAGGCTATGCTGTACTGCCCGAGACAGAAAATGTACATTAGAGGATAAAATGGATTCTGGACCGAAGAAAATCATGAAACATAGCATGCATATCAAGGCAAGTGACCACTTCAGATTGATACAGGAACATCATTACAATCTGGCTATGTAATACATCCGTGCATATTATGTGCACCAAAGCTTTGGTAATAAAGGCAACAAGTATATGAGTTACTTTCTCAGCAAGTTATAGTAAACCTTTTCTCAAAAGTCTAAGATTAGTTTATAAAAACCTACCAAATACACTGAAAAATATTGAAACATAGTTAAAGTGAAGTCAAAATGTTTAATTGAAATCTAAAATTCACCACTCATGCCGTGCCTCTCCCCAAATGGAATGGTCATTACCTCACAAAGATATTTTTTAAACGACAAAAGTTGTTAGCAAACCAAAAAATATGCTTTACAATGGAAAATGAGACCTAACCATAACGATGCAGTCAATGACGACTGTATTTCTATATGCATGTAGGTAATATGTGTAAGTATGTGCGCACTCACACATGAACAGCTTGCGGGCTAGTAAAGGTTCTAGAAGAGTGGCAGAGTAAAATCACCCTTCAAAACCCTACACCTGAGTGCCAAGAGCCCATTAAAAACCTAACCCCTACAATGCTCTACTTTCTAATCACAGGACCATACAAAAAAAAGAACTGAATCATACTCTCCAAAATCATTTGATTTAGTAAATTTCGCAAAACTTCCTCCATCTCATCAGACCGTGTACCACATGGACCCGTCAAAAGGCAAAGCTAGACCCTGCACTCCTGTTACATGGAGACTTCTTTGTAGTCTCAAATGAGTGTAAAGTGGAGCTGTAAAACCACATAAACTAACAAATTGGGCTGAACACTCATTCTCCAATCTTTTACAACAATATAGATATATTGCCCAAGTAGTCTTTTACTACTCATCTTGCTTTTTCGTGTTTTCACGTAAAAAACGTAGGTCGACTATAATATAGTGAATCTCAATTGAATTGCTAGGGCTTTGTATCAAGTCACTGTCTTGTCTGTCGTGGTATTCACCCATTTGTTACAATTCCTAATGATATTGGTTATCACCCAACACAGTTTCTCATACTGTACCACGTATTATATTGATTTAAACTCCTGAGAGCATTTCTTTTGGAAAAATGTCTTTGTACCAAATAAATAAGAAGATTTATTGAAATAGTGAATAAGCCCTTCATTGCGTTGTCTTTGTTAGTGGTTACTTCTTCTCTCTGCATGTAAAATGACAGACAAAACAATTACACAGCAGCTTAGATTCTACACGTAACATTCAAGGATTGATTTAACCCCTTCGACGCTCATGACGAGCTGGGCTCGTCATGCAGTAGCCTCCTGCTACGCTCATGACGAGCCCAGCTCGTCATGAATAATGGTAATCATGATTTTCCAGCACAGGGGAAAAATCCCCATAGCATTCAAAAGGTTAACTGGAAGTGACATCCTCCCTGTTCTGTGCAAACCCCCAGCCATGAATTGATTTAACCAGAAGTGACATCTTCCTTGTTCTGTGCAAACTAGTGGAAGAGGTGTGGCGCAGCGGCCAGGGTGCCTGACTCCGGACAATGGGGTTCATGGTTCGATCGCCAGTGCTGGCGGCAGGTTAGCCCCGCACCATGTGACTCTGGGCAATAGCTCGCTTAATCTTCCCGACGGTCCCCAGCGCCGGGACACCACTTCAGAGGTAGCTGGGCGCTTTACAAATACTGGTATTTCATTTCATTTACAAATACTGGTATTTCAAACCCCCAGCGTAAAAGTGACTTCTCCAGAGATGAACACCAGTGTACAGACTGATAATCACATGTTTATATGTGATGTTTGTTATGATGCATGTTAACATTTCACGAATAGAGAACTAAGTTTAAAGTTGATACCATTGCTACAAATGAATAGATCTAAAATCGTGCCTGAGATAGCATTGCATAGTAAAGGAAAATGGTTAGATTTTTGTACGAGATGCTAAATTCAGAGGTCTGTTCTTCTGAGGAATGTCTTCCACCATATGAATACTATGATGGAGATCCGTCTGTATTTTAGTTTTTCTGATTTCACTGCTTCTTCCTTAAATTTTTGAGTATTTTTTATTACCACCAACTCTAAATCAGGCTTTGCTTTTTTGTTTTCTTTTCTAACTGGAAAGTAGATCTTATGTTGCCTTCAGTCACTTTCTTTGCTGTTTATTCTTTCCTTAAACTATTTTGTTCAAGTGACGATTTTAATTAATTTCTCTCTCCCAGCCCTTCCTAAAACTTGTGTTTTGTTACTTGTGGTAGGGAATTGTCCCCATTACACCCCCTGGATTTATTCTGTCACATGAAAAGCACCATAAAGGGGAGATTATATTATTGGAAACTTGAGAAGTGGTACAGAAATCAGATTAAATCTGTGATGGGAAACAAACATATTGCTTAAATTACAACAAGGATATTAATGTGTTTAGATCCATGGAGTGTTTTCATGCTGCAAGAAATGAAGGGACTAATGCAGATCAAAACAGACTGTCCTACATGGTTGGATTTTTATACATATGACATTTCCCAAAGAATAGTTAACAAAAAAGTAAAAATGGCAAATGCTCTGTAAAATAGTACCAAATGACTGTGCCAACAACTCCATATTGGTGCTTTACTTTTGTTCAGTAATTTGGCCTTATTAGATTTTCTTGGTGCTATCATGTTACTTGAGGTTTTGGGAAGATTTGTAGAATGTGTAAATCTGAGATAAGCTGCTCTTTGAGCCTCCTTCTTAGGATGAAATCTACCCGTATGTTACTTTAAATCCTCTCTTTAGGACTTATTTGCACTCCTCGCTTTCCTCTGTGCCTATAGATAAACTTTTCCGCTTATGTCTATCGCTGGAAGGTCTTAGCTGAAAGGCATGGCGTTCTTATTGCAAAATCACCTTTCCGACACAAACAGGCAAACAGGCAATAGAAACCTATTTTTGACATCAGTCTAGAAATAAAGGCACTCCTCTCCTGCAAGCATATAGGCTCCTTTTGCAGTGTGTGTTTTAGAAACTAACTCCCCTGTGAAATCATACTGTTACTGAATAATGCCTATGTGGGTTCTAGTCAAGCACATAAAAAATAATGCACCAATAAAATGGGAAAAGGTTCCTTGTTGATATGCATTGTAAAGCCACTTTCACCGATGTTCAGTGTTTTCTGTCAGTGGATGAACATAAATCAGGTTTCAATTTACCAAGTTTGATTGCTTTACAACTCATTTGACCAACATAAATGCACACTAGGTCCATTGTATCTAACTGAGCACACTATAGATGAAGGTATTTTTAGTTTGTAGTAGAAATTGCACAGGGTTTGAAGTAATATATTTAGAAGCAAATCAGTCAGTGTGTTAGTCACTGTTATTTTTGAAACTTACACAGGCACACTTTTTTACTTATTCAGGCTATTTCTTACCAACTAGGTAGAAGAGAAAGCAAAATTCGATGTTATTTTCGAAAGCCTGGTGCCTGTGAATGGTTTACTTTCTGGAGATAAAGTGAAACCAGTTCTTATTAACTCAAAACTACCTCTCGACATCCTTGGAAGGGTAAGTGCACCAAATGTTTTTTTTCTTGTCTTTTAACCCCTTCTCTCTATAGGTATAAGAGCTTGATTGTGGAAGCTGGTGGATGGCTAGTTCCCTGCTTAGTAAATTAATTTATCAGGTTTTGCTCACTCCAAAGCTGGCTGTAGTAAAGAATAACTAAAATGTTGTCCACAGGAAAGTGTTCACTCTGGAATCAAAGTTAGTTTGACCTATCAAAAGCTCTGGCGCACAATAATCTTGATTGGTGGGTAGAGGTGGTAGAAATTGGCATAGGAAAAATAATGCAAACCTTCCATAGGGGGCACTGCTCTCAAGAAAGCACTTATATGCCTCTTCACAGACTGCCTTTCAAACAGAACCATGGTATTTTTTAATGACACTGAAAGTGTTGTTTTCCTTTTGCCAAAAAGCCCCCTGCAACATTAAACTACTTTTTAGTTATTTGGGCAGTCAGTGTTTCTTGCCAAACATTGTGTTTTCTTGGCAAACTGTTCTGTTCATTATTTCCAAGACCTTTGATGGTACCATGCAGACTCCCACACAAATGGTTAAGATATCCTGCAGGACATTTCTTTTAAATTCTACAGGGATTTAAGTGTTTGCATAAGCACAAAATACATAGATAATAGAGGTTTGTAGACTTTCATGCATGCAGAAGTACCACAGCCATGTTATACGTTTCCGTAGAATAAGACGTTTTAGTTGCATCGAGGGCATCAAGCAGGTCATTTCTTTCTCTTTAAACGTGATGTGATATGAGGTTTCAGCTCATGGTGTCGGATTTGATCCAACCTGCATTTGAGGCAGAAGCATTATTTCTTTTTTCAAATTGTTTTATGATTACATTTGTTGCTAAACATGAACATTGGATGTAATCTGCAAGCCACCATACAATAAAAGCATCAATTTCTACTTAGTCATTATCATCAGATAACATTATACATGTCTTCCAGTGTATGTCATACCTTAGGCACGTCTTTATATTGTTGGTGTTTGTGGTTGAGAAATGTATGTTTTCTCTTTTCACAATGTTTGAACCGGAACATATAGAAGCGCAAACACAGAATCACTGACAACGCAGAGTAGATGAAACGTATATATAACATATATGTTTTATCTTCTCTGCGTCATCAGTGATTCTGTGTTTGAGGGTTTATATGTTCCGGTTCAAAGTGTGCGTGTGTGTGTTCATGCACTAATGTTGCTTTTATTTTCAATTTTCACCAATGCAGTGGGCAGTTAGTCTGGTTCTGTGTTGCTTTATGAGCCTGACTTGCATTGTTTCTGCTTTAGGTCTGGGACCTTAGTGACATCGATCAGGATGGACACCTGGATCGAGAGGAGTTTGCTGTGGTAAGTTACTTAAAGGTTAATTGCACATATAATCTTAAGACAAAAATGTTGGCTAAGGACCCATTGTCAAAGCATAGACAAAGTTGGAGTATTACAGAAACCGACTTCCACAGTGTCGCCACCTTCATATTGTGAAAGCGAATACTTTCCTCAATTCAAACAACATTTTTGTTTCTCTGATAGCTTAACTTGTGCCATCTTTCACAGGTGTGCTGTCCATGATATTAGCAAAATTACAGCTCTGTAAGAGGGCATGCCCTAATGGCTGGGGGATATTTGCAGCAGCACTACCAGTAGGATAAGCGTCAAGCTATAGAGCGTCATTCTTCACTGGCACAGTTGTTGGGAAGGATCTCTGAAGGGTCCAGTGGTCTGTCAAGGGTGGCATTCCTCAGATATCTAAATTCACCTCGTTTGCGTAGCTGACTGCCATTCTGCTGTGTACCAGAGGTTAGGCTTCACCTGGGGCTTGTCCCCCAGAGATCCAAACACTTACTGAAAGAAAAATTAGTTCTAAGGACCTCCAAAGGTGGAACTACCTGGTCTGGCTTTAGAGCCTGCATAGATCCCTTGTGGCGTCCCATATTACCCGAGGAAATAGCTGAGAGTCGTGCAAAATATCCTTTCTTCCTGCTTTCTGGTGTCTGATTTTAAGACTGTTAAATATCAAATGTACATGATGGGATCATGAGGGTGAGTTCAGGGACATGATGCCTAGTGTGTGTCTTGCACTACGTGCTACCAAGTCCTGTCTGATGCAAGTCTCTTTCTTCAAACTGATTTGACACAGTGCACTTCCAGCATTGCAGGAACTGTCATGAAGGCTCTAAGTTTGTCTGTCCGAGGTTTACACTTGTTCACACCGTCATGTACTGTCAAGCACGCTTCTCTTTGTATATTCAATTAAACTTTCCAATCTGCGTATATCATGCAATACAAGGTTACTTAACTAATGTCATGCTTATATTTGCAGGCAATGCACTTGGTGTACAGAGCCCTGGAAAAGGAGCCAGTGCCGTCCGTATTACCTCAATCCCTTATCCCTCCTGCCAAGAGGAAGAAAGCACATATGTTCCCTGGTGCCGTACCTGTCCTCCCTGCCAGCCCTCCGCCAAAAGACAGCCTTCGATCCACACCTTCCCATGGCAGTGTCAACAGCCTGAACAGTGCTGGCAGCTTGTCACCCAAGCACTCCGCGAAGCCCGTCCAGGTACAAAAAACTTTCACATGATTCAGGGTAGTTTTAGCAAGCCAGTAGCCCTGCAGCTTAAAGAGCATGTTAACCCCAGTTTGTCAGTGACCTCCTGGTTATTGACACTGGGAGAATGCCCAATCAGTGGGTAAAAGGTATTGTCTTACACTGTTTCTGAACTTTCTTCCTCACTGTGGACTTGCACTCTGCCTCGTTTTGCTCCGCTTAATGCAGTATAGAACTTCCAAGTATGACCGGGTTAACCAGGCGAGTCGGAGTGGCGGACACTGGGCAGGGTTGAGCAAGACAAGTTGACAGATACTGACCTATTCTCACTGACCACTGTAGGTTTTGTACAGTGAAGCTGCTCAATAGCCCTGTCCGCTTACTTCTTAACACACCTAGCGCCTTTCTTAACTATTGTTAGACTGCCATCTCTGCTCTTCCTGTACATAACGATTTGTCGGAATGTACAGCACCATAGGTAACTTTAAATTGTGCACTATTGTTCACTGAATTATTTTATGTTGTTTTACCAGACATACTTTTCACAGGTGGAAAACCATTTGTAGCCGTGATTGTTAGGTGCTGACTCATTCTCTTCTTGTTTTTAGCCTGCTGTAAATTGGGTAGTTCCAGTAGCAGACAAACTCCGGTACGACGAGATCTTTCTAAATACTGATCTGGACAAGGATGGCTTTGTAAGTGGTCACGAGGTGAAAGATATTTTCATACAGTCATGCCTTCCTCAGAATCTCCTAGCACACATATGGTAAGAAGATTACACAATCACTTTTATTACCTGTCTTAATGCAAATGTATGACCCAGTTATCATCAGCGTTGCAACACTGGTATACTTGTCGATATAATGATAGATGTAAACCTTTCTGTATCCATACACTTTTTGTATCTGTTTGGACGAAAATATGCAAGCTAAATAATGCTATGGTTAAATGTTCAAACTTAAATGAACCAATAAACAGTATTTAAAAAAAAAAGTATTTCATTACCTGTCTTGTCAAATATTGGTCAAGGTCTTGAAAATTTTCAATTGCTTTGAAAATATTGGTCTACTCTGGGCCTTTCGTACTTTTTGTCCAACATGCTGGTGATACTTCTGCTTATTCAGGCTTCACCGGCAAATTCAAGTCATCAGTGTTCGGCACTATTACACAAATGCATTTTAGTCTGCCCGCTTATCAGTGGTCCTCAGGTTCTTCCTCAATAGATGGTGGTCCAGCCCTTTTCTACACTGTGCGATTGTGTTCCACTGTTTTCTCTCCTGGTAGCTAGACCACACACATTGCTGGTTTGTGAGAATACTCGCTACCCCACCCTCTTAACACCTTGCCTGCTAAGGCAATTCCCGCTGGGTACTGAAATCTCCAGATATGCATTGTTCATGACAAGGTCAGCTCGTCATAAGCACAGCTCCAGTGTACTGCATGACGAGCTGACCTTGTCATTAGCATGAAAGTGGTTAAGAACAGAGACTTCTAGCACCATGAAAGATGAATTTAGAGCAGTCTCCGTGGAGCAGGCCCATAGGTAGTATGTGCACACACTGGGTGCCTAGACCGAGATCCATTGCACATAAAATGCACTTGGGACCTGGCCTAAATGGATGTTAGAGGCTGGGCTGTCTGTGGATGTACAAAGGCTTCTTTCTCAGTTTCTTTCTCAGTGTAGTCGTTACATAGTCAACAATAAGTGCAGTTTTTCCAGGAGCTTCTGATTTTTCTCTCACCTTGCAGTTTCTGAGATTTATTGATCCAGTGTGGTTAGAGGTCACAAGACCTAGGACTTGGGTTGCTCGAGGCTGGGTAGAGTGTTATGAGTCTTTGGATTTTTTTCTCCATTTAGTGGATTTTGTCGATTTTGCATGATCTTCGCCATGAATCTATATTTAAGACTGTTCAACCTCCAAGTTCACTTTCTTTTTTGGGATGACCTATTTTTATTTCACTCTTCTCCAACATTTTATGCAATCAGGCCACAGGATTTTATCCATAACAGAGCTGTACGTAACAACAGAACATATCGTGAGATACTGGTTTAATTTCCTTTGATTCTGAACCAGCCTTTAATTCTCTGTTTCTCATGATGTGTGGCTTCACTGTTTTTTTTTTTTATTTTATTTTTTTTATATATTTTTATTAATTATAACACAAGAGTAGAAATGTACATTTCGGGTATCGTTGGTATAACATATTACAGTGGCGAACGGGCAGATGAAATGAAAAAATACAATACAATTGTAGGCATCTGGAAAGTATCAATTCCAGCCGGGGCTGGGTCAAAACAATACAAGACAAATTATCATAAGCAAACATTATCAGAATCTGCCCACCAAGGATACAGGATATAAAAATAGACACTCAACACCCGAATATGCATAACAACAGGCTCAGGAGAATATGCCACATCTCTTGTGGAGAAGGGAAAAGGGAAAAAGATAGGTCATAGAACAAAAGAAAGGAAAAATAAAAAAAAAACCTCAACCCCCCACCCTGCACCCCTGCAGATGGCTACGACCTAACCCCACTAGCAGCGTGCCTGTCGCCCCCTAAACTACACCCCAAGGAAGGGAAAAGACGGAGGAGGAATATCGTACGACACGATGCAGGCTCCCGGACTCCCCTCCCCCCCGCTGCGAGCAGATGTTTCCTACCATGGTACTAAGAGAGGTAAAGAAGGCTTATAAGCAAACTGATAGGGAATCACCAAAAGAGAAAAGACCATCCCACCCAGCCCCAGACATCACAGAGGCAGCAAATCCCATTGTCAAACACAGTCAGTGCACCAAAGCCAGAAAAGCAGAATCCCATATGGCCCTCACTCCCACCGATACCACCCAGCAGTGTCAAAGGAAGTCTCTGTACAGAATTAAAACAGTCAAGTTCAACCCTGGCCTCTACGATCCATCACACAAACCCTTTTCGATAGGACCAGCACAATAGGAAAAGAGTCAAAACGTTGTGGAAACGGGAGAAAATCGATATAGCATGAAAGGGTCAGAAGAGTCAAGTCTCGAAGTCTATCAGAAATACGAAAGTCAATCCAAAGAATATCGACGGAGGTCTCCAGAAACGAAGAAAGAAATAAGTCCTGTGAGGGCGATGACTTTGCCGAGCTTGCTGGCTGGTCAGGGGCTCCAGTCGCGGGCCGCTGTAGTTGCACAGATACAATAGGCGTCAGAGTATAACGATGCTCGGGGTTCTCCTCCCGGATAAAATCAAGCTTCGTGGGGGTCACCATATGTTGCGGGTCTGACTCTGGGCTAGGGTCCGGTCTCGAACAAATAGTCTCGATGCGTACGGTCAAGTAGTGGAGAGCAGCCTCCATTTGCCAGTGAAGAGCCCCGATGGCGGCCATTACGGTCCCCAGTGTCGGTCCACACGTCGTCCGATCCATCTCCGCTTAATCGATGACAAAGCAGGTCCTTAACCCCGGAGGCCGGCTACTCCAGGGAAACCAACTGGAGTGGGGTGGGCGAAGGCGACTGGCGACTTTCAGGCTGTGCGCTCTTTACACCGCTGCCGAAAGCGGGGGCCCCCCCCGCGAACCCCGAGGGCTGCAGCAGGGTCCCAGGAACCGGACCCCCACTCACCGCGGCATCCACGTCTCGTCGCCGTCTGGCCAGTATACGCAGGGACGCGAGAACACCACCAGGATCGAGAATTTGTGTCACTCCAATGGGACCGGACCCTGCCAGGTACCCGCGGCCGATGTTGTTCAACTGAAACCCGGCTGGGTCAGTACTCGAGGCCCCGGCTTACAGTCTGGAGGAGGCCCGAAAATGAAAGACGGTGTAACTTCGTCAAAAAAGGTGATAAAGACTCCGGGATTGCGCCCCTGGACTCAGAGACGATTCAGACACACGGGAGTCTGGCGGGAGGTCAGGATTAAGTTCAGGATAGATCCGCCAGCGACGGAGGTCGACGGAGCCGGGAGCTTATGCGGCCATCTTGGTTGCTAGCGTAGCTCCTCCCCCTGTGGCTTCACTGTTAAACTTTACCTTCACCCTTCCAAGTTGGTATCTCATCATCAAAGGTCGTGAGTTGCTGGGTATCAGTATTTCTGTGGATGTACTGTACTCCAAGACCCAGAGACTGGGACACTTCACTTTTGAGGTTTGTTGTACAGTGGAGCTTGCTGTCCACAGGCCATGCTCACTTGCTGTGACAGATAATCTCACAGTGCCTTGAAGTGCAGTGCATATGATTTTTTTTTTTTTTTAACCGTGACAGTTACATTACATACAGTCGGAGAGTGTCGCGCCTCACCCAGGACAGCGCAACCCAATATATGTACTAGTCATACACAGCCTTTCAGCCCACATCCCGGAGGTCGGGCGGCGTTAATTACAAGTCATTGTAGCTCTCCCCTGATTATGGTGCATGTCATATATAAAAATTGCCGTCACTGTTTTCCTTTTTGTTTTTAAACAGTTATACAACCCAACTACAACCAATGCCATCAGCCCTACAATATGCTCCGTGAACCTATGGTGTATCCCTATATGTCCTGCTAGCGCCCGTTTAGCTTTGTGTCTGTAGGAGGCCCCTAACGTGACGTCAGACCCATTTGACATGAGCCCCAACAGCCTACTCTAAATCACACCTCAGCTGGGGTCTAAGTATCATCATCATGTGGCCCAGTAGCGTGGCTCTCCTCGCTCCTCCCCTCCTCCTCTGCTGTCGCAGCCAGGCGCCTTTTGTATTCTACGTATAACCCCCAGAAATTCTTGGGCCTGCTTTTCAGAGGTAAAAGGTCGCTGTAATTCTCTGTCTGAGTGCAACAATAGGTCAAGTCCCTGTCCCTGTGCTCTATCTTAGGGAGCGGGCCTCTCATCCAGCATCTAGCCAGCCTGCGCTTAGCTAACAACAGTCCCATATCCACTAAGCGTCTCTGAGCTTTGGGCAGTCCCTTCGAGTATCCCAGCAGGGCCAGGGCAGGAGATGGGGCTATTACGTCATCCATTATCTTAACTATAGTATGAAACACGTTGTCCCAATATTGCTGCACCCCCTGGCACTCCCAGGATAAGTGTAAGAACCCTGCATTACCTACCCCACATCTGTCGCAAGTCGCATCGTCACGCAGGCCAAATCAGCACATTCTCTCCGGGGTGTGATAAACTCTATTGATAAATTTAAAGTGTATCAATTGATGTCTCCCATTTAGGAAAATCCGCCTCATGTTAGTGCAACAGTATCTCCACATGTCATCGTCAACTGCCATCCCCAAGTCACGTTGCCACTCGAGCCGTGCCCTACTATACCCTGTCGCTCAACCTGTAATGGTCATCCTATACAGAGTGGAAACCATTTTTCGGGGGGAAATTGTCTTAATCACATGCGTGAGTTCCAACAATTAGGCCGGTTCCATTAAATCATCACGCAGTTGCTCCCGCCAGGCCCCTCTGACTCTGTAAAATTGGAATCGCTGTAGTCCAGTGGGCTCCGTTTCTGGTGGGAGCACTTCAACAAACGTTTTAAGTGCCCCCCCTTCGAACATGTCGCCAGCCTTAGTTATGCCCAAGTCGTTCAGGACAGTGACCACACCTTTTTCCAAGCACGGCAAAAGCCAAGCCATCCACTCGATGGGGAATACAGAAGTGCTCCGGAGTAGCATTGCAGTAGAACCTGCCATGCGTGTCTAGGTGAGTTCAGTGAGTCCAGCAATCCTGTGCGTCGGTCTACTGGGTCAAATATTATAGCTGGCAGCGGCTTAGGTGCCGCATAGAGTCTCTCAAGTTGGACATACGGCACATTCTCCTTGCCATGTATCCAGCTATGAACAGACGCGCCCTGCGCCACTCTGAAGTATAGTTCAAAGTCCGGAGCACCCAGACCTCCGAGGTGGTATGGCAACACCATGACGCTCCACTGCACCCTAGCTTGCTTCCCCGCCCATGCCAGTTTTATCATCAAGGACTTAAGGCGACTGAAGAAGCATTTCGACAAGACCATAGGTATGTTAGTAAAGAGATACAGTAGTCTAGGCAATACGATCATTTTCATGATCGAAATTCTACCTATCAGCGAGAGCAGGAGGCCCATCCAGACATTCACATTGTCTTCCAGTCTCGCCATGACAGTCCCATAGTTTTCTCTCATAACTACATCCGGATCAGTGTGCAATTGTATCCCCAGATACCGCACCGAATCTGTGGTCCACCTCAATGGATACTCCATCTCAAATTGCTCCGTAGCCGGGGTCAGAGGAAAAGCAATAGATTTATTCCAGTTAACCGTTAGCCCTGATAGAGCCCCAAACCGCACCACCTCTCGCAAGAGTGGCGCCAGGTTCTGTTCCGGCTCCTGGACATACATAAGAGTGTCATACGCGTAGGTCGATATGATCAAGCGATAATCGGGAAAATTTAGCCCTCGGTGACTATGGTACTCCCGCATCGCACAGGCTAGCGGTTCCGCCACAAGTGCGTAGAGTGTGGGTGACAAGGGGCACCCTTGACGAGTGCCTCTCCTGATAGGGATCGGGTCCGTCACACGGTTCCCAAGGCGCACACGAGCTGTCAAGTAAGAGTACAAGGCTGCCATCATCTGTAAGAACCCCTGGCCTAGTCCCAGCGTCGTTAGAACCACTCTCATAAAAGGCCACACCACCGAATCAAAGGCCTTCTCCATATCTAAAAATACAGCTATCGCCTTCCGGTCCTGGGAGATGTGCTGGAGAGCTCCAAACACAGTTCTTAAGTTGTATGTAATGTTCTGACCCATCACAAAGCCTGCCTGTTCCGGTGCCACCAGCTCCGGGTTTAGCAGGGCCAATCTAGTCGCGAGTACTTTCGCATATATTTTGGTGTCCACGTTCAAGAGTGACAGCGGCCTGTAGGAGCTACATTCCTCCGGAGGTTTCTCCGGCTTCGGGATGGTCACAATCAGTGCCTTTCTCATTGAAGCCGGCATCACACCCGCCTCCCTCATATCCGCAAATAGGGCAGAGAGATGTGGCAGCAGCAAGTCCAGGAATGCCGTAAAAAACCCCACCGTGAGGCCATCCTCCCCGCTCTCATTCCACTGAGGGCCTCACGAATCTCGTTATGTTCTATCGGGAGCATTAAGAATTCTCTGTGGACATCTGATAAAAACGCGAGTTTGATGTGTTCCAGGTAGTCCTGGATCGCTTCCTCGTTGCTCGACCCCTGCGCCTAGTAGAGCTCCGAGTAATAGCCCCTGAATCGATCAACTATCTCTTCCTCATCCGTAAGTAGATCACCCTCCCTCATCTTTATGGCCGTAGCCGCTATTCTACGCCTCTGCTGCTTGACCATATTGGCCAGTACCGAGCCCGGCCTGTCCCTCTCCCCATACACTCTAGCTGTCGCGTATTTCCCCGGATGTTTCAGTTCTGCATCCGCTTCCTCCTGATATTCAGCTACTAGCTTCCTAAGCTCTTCTCTCGTGTGTCCTCTGAGTCACTACCTAGCAGTCGTCCCTCATAGTCCGCCACCTGCCGCTCCAGAGAAGTCAGACGTTGTCGGATGGATCGGAGCACCCCGAGTGTTTACTCATAACCTCACCCCTAATGTAAACCTTAAATGCTTCCCAAACCGTAGAGAAACTATCCACGGACCCTATATTAATGTAAAAAAATGTCTCTATCGCTTTGTGTAGTTCCTCTCTGAATTGTGCGTCTTGTAGCGAGTAAGGCGGGAATCTCCATGTCAATGGGGGTAATCATCCTCTGTGGTGTTGTGAGTGTCAGCAGAACCGGGGAGTGGTCGGAGAGAGTTCTGGGGAGTACCTGGCAGCTGCGCACTAGGGGGAAAAGTCGGGAGGAGGCCAGCCAATAATCTATACGTGTGTGGATGTTATGAAAGGCAGAGTAGTGCGTGAAACCCCCTCGTCCCGGGTATAAGCTGTGCCACACATCCGTGAGGTCCTCACTAATTAATAACCCATCTAGTTCCCTGGCTGCTAGAGCTTGTCTTCTGTCTGGGCCACTCGATCTATCCAGTTCCGGGCATCTGGTCATATTAAAATCCCCTCCCCAAACGACTGGAAGGCCTGTAAAGTCCCGCACCACTGCGGCCAAACGCCGGTAAAACTCAGGAGTGTCAAAATTAGGGCCATAGACATTAACCACCAACATGTCCATCCCCTTGCCCGTGCAGCGTGATATGACGTACCTGCCCCCTGGGTCAGCACATAACATTCTCAGGGAGTATTCCGATTTTGGGTTCACCCAGGTCAGTACCCCCCGTGCATGTGTTGTGAAGCCCGCTACATTATTCTGGCCCTTCAGGCCCCTGGCTTGCAACCTTGGGCTGTTATCTGGCAGGTGCGTCTCTTGCAGCAGCACTAAATCTATGTGATGTCTCTGCAAGTAATTCAGAACTTTCCGTAGTTTCCTAAAGGCATTCAGCCCTCAGACATTCCACGTCATAGCCCTAAGTGCCTCCTTTCGAGTATCCAGCACCAAGTCTTCAGGCGCCATTCACATAAACCAATATCACTAACCATAATGGACCACCGTCTTCACTGGTAGCAAGGTGAACTGAAATTCTGTAACTTCTGGCATCTAGAAACATAACCAACAAACCCCCCCCCCTCCTCCCCAAGTCCAGCTCCCAACCCCACCCACAGCAGACCACCCCCAACTAGGTCGCGATACATTCAAATCCCAGGCCAACCCAACCCCCTCCCCCCCTCCCCGTTCGCTCTTACCCCCTCAGTGTCACCACATGTGGGTGGAGGTTGCTCAAGTCCAACGGCCAATGACACAATACAAACTTAGTACATGACACTCGCCTCGCACCTCCAGCCGGCAGCTATCTGTCCTGTCCGCACCAGGGGTGACTCCCGATGTCTGCAGCACCCAGCCCATCGTTCTCTCTGTGTAGCAGGTGCCCCAATCTCTGCCCCCGTAATAATTCAGGACAGTACCTGCGCTACTAGTCACTTAGTCTTGTTCATCCATGCCGCCTCCACAGGCTCCCTCTGCTGTTGCAAGGTCCGGGCTTTTCCTCTGCCCTCTCGCCCAGTCCTTCAGCGCCTTTTGCAACGCTCTTGGGTACGTGAAGATGTGTGACTGACCGTCTCTGTTGACCTTAAGCTTTGCCGGGTAGAGCATCGCATATTCCAGGCCTTGGTCCCGCAGTTGCTTCTTCATAGGCAGAAAGTTTTTCCTCGCCTCTTGAACTTTGGCAGTAAAGTCTGGGTACAGAGAGATACATGAGGCCTCGTATGTTAGCGTCTGTTTTTCTCGAGCTGCTCGTAGGGCCGCGTCTCTGTCCCTATAGTTAAGGAACTTTGCAATTATCTGTCTTGGCGGGGCCCCTGGTTTGGGTTGCGGCGCTAGGGAGCGGTGCGCCCTCTCAATTATAAACATGTTGGAGAACACCTCAGCCCCTAACAGGGTCGTTAGTAGTCTCTCTATGAATGGCTCCATCTTACCGGTGTGGGTCGTTTCAGGAAGTCCTACAATGCGTAGCTTACAGCGCCGAGAACGCGCCTCCAAGTCTTCGGTCTTATCTTGGAGCAGCTGCATCACCTTTCCCAGCTGTTTATGACCAGCATCAATAGTGGTTTGCGCCTCCTCGACCTCCGTAATCCTCCTTTCCAACATGTCCAGGCGCTCCGCATGCTTGTCGAGTCGTTCGCCCATTCTGTCCAGCCTGTACGTCATTGCATCCATCTTGGCCCCCAGCGACGATATACCTTCCTGTAGTCCCTTCTCCATGGATAGCAATAGGCTTTTAATGTCCTGATCTTGTTCCTCCGGGGAGGGGGACCTGGTACCGTCCTCAGCCGCTTTGTCCTTAGATTTTGCGCTCTTTTGCTCAAATGGGAGTTTGGACTGAACGCGGTCCGGTTTCCCCATCCTGCCGACACTTCTAAGTTCCAGGCTCATACGCTCCCCACACTCCGCCAGTCTTTCCAAGCAACTTGGGGCTGCTAGCAGTATACCAGGCATCGCCTCAGTAGTCTTTCCCGTGCGCACCACTGGCGAGTGGAACAGATCACTGGTTGTTCCGTTGCGCCTAGACAGCACTGTTCGTCACCACATCGAGGGCCCCTCGCACTGACGCCTTCTCCCGCGGTTGCTGTGGTCCTCCACTCCAGATTCGCCTGTCGCTTCTGTGGCCCCCAATGTAGCACTCACATGCGCCCCACCTGCTCCCTCGCCTCCATGTGGGATTTCGGTCAGCCAGTCATGCTCTGGAATTAGGCCTCACTGTAATGTATGAGACCGGCTGTTCCGTTGCAGCCGCAGGACCGGGGAGAAGCCCCTTACCACTGTGACGCCGTCTCTAGATGGGGGCACAAAGATAGTTGCAGGTCGACTTCTTGCGGGCCTTTTCACATCTCTCGGGCCTCTGGGAGTAATCGCACCTCCCCCGCAGCCGATCTCTCTCCTCCCGTGCACTGGGCCGAGCCCCGGCCGTGTCTCGCCACCTCCTCCTCCCGTAGGAAGGTTTCAGGCAGGGTAATGCAGCAGGGGTCTATTATGGGTGCTGTCACCTACCAGTAAAGTGATTCCCTCGCTCCGCCTCTTTTCGCGAAGGATCTCCGCCTCCTCGGGGCTTCGGCGCAGGGCCCAGCCGCACGCAAGGCGACGTCACGGGGCAGGTCTTAGAATCTAGGCCGATGCTTCTGGGCCTAGCCGCGCTCCAGGTTATCTCCCCAGGAGCCAGTCACAGGTCCTGCGTCTCCTCGCTATCGCACAAGCGTGTGCAGACGTATTCCGCAGCTCAGCCGCAGAATTGTATGCCCCCTTCCGCGTCAGGATTTTGTAGGATCTTTTTCCAGCTTTAGTGGAGCTCGAGACTCAAGCGTCCATCTTGGTCTCAAGCAAGCTCTGCCCCCCGCATATGATTATTTTCTGCAATTTAGATTCAGACTTTGCAAACGGCCAACAATTCTTTTTTTTAACTTTAGCATTTGCCACTTTTAAGTTGGTAGTTTTTGGCTCACACTTTCCAAATATGAAACACTTTCAAAAGCTAAATATTGACTTTATTTCAGAGTGTAGTTGGTGGGACCCAAGGCTGACCATGGAAACGGCTCATGATTCTAGAACTCTTTGTTTTTCATGGTGACTCTTGTAGTTCATAGCTCATGTCTCAAGCAGTTGGTCTCTAAAAGTCTTGATCAAATTCCTATTAGATTTCAGAGCAAGGTACCTTAAAAACCTGACTTAAGGTTACGCAACCCTACAATTATAAGAAACAAACATATTCTGCATATCTTCAGTTTAACAATTTGCAGGAAGGTTATTTTCATTGGTAGAGTGCCAGACTTCACTGAAATCGCCTCTGCAGCGTTTGGTCAGCTTACAGTGTAGACTTCAGTGGCCAGCTTGAGCATGGACTGGTGAGCTGAAATACATTGCTATGAAACGTTTATTTGGAATGTTTTTGTTTGGTGTAGACGTGCCAGAAGGGAAGATGGATGCACAAGTTGGAAAGTAGGGGTTAGCTTGACTGTGAATATTTATAGTTTTGAAAGGTAAGGGTACTTTGATAAAGCAATGAAAGAGTATCTTGAACCAGTTGTCCCCCGGTGTGATCAAGTTGGAACGCTGGGCTCGGTATTCCAGTCTGCTTGTCCCACATGCAGCAATATAACTATCAGATCCCCGAAAAACATGATCATTTGCACATTCTGCAACAGGACAGTAGTGACAAAGTAGAATTTTGTGCAGCGATCTATATTGATGGAATGGGACGGCAAGATATCAGCGTTCGTATTTAACAGCAGATGTTTTTCTATTACTTGTTATTTTTTATTGACATTTTCATATACAACCATAAAGTACTGTGCTCAGGGAGCCACACAAGGTAACATGACTGTAGGAGAGTAGGGTCTGCTATCCTATGGTAACCCCATTGTTTGCTTTTTGCTTCATTGGTTTTCGACTTAATGTGTCTGTGGGCCTGCTAATCAGACCCACAGCCCTGCTGTTCTCTCTCTAAATTCATAACCATGTACTTTAGGTACATCACCAATTGGGATTGGGTCACCTTATGAGCCCCTGTACAGTGTACTATAGGTACCCAGGGCATAGGTGCATCCAAGGCCTACCAGGGCCTGCAGCATATCTTCTGCCACCCCTGGCTGGCCATCCAAACTGACACAACTGGCTGATCACTCAGCTGGGGCAAGGTCGTGTAATCACCCCTTGCTTAGATATAGTATACCTATGTCTAAACCTATATCTGGACACATATACACCTATAAGTCACTCCTATGGCAGGCCTTAACAATCCTGGGGGCAGAGTGCTTGGTTTTATGTGAAATGGTGCTCTAGCATGAGCTGAGCCTGTCTGCAGCTTTCGGAACCATTTCCTTATAGCTGTTCCAGGGTATTGCCATAACATATACTCTTAAGTGCATTCAAATCCTCACGGTTAGACGCTATCTTTGGTTTGGCTTTATCGAAACATGTCGTGTAAGGTGTCATACGCTTTGGAATACTACCCCCTCGCCAATTCTGGCGACGGGGGTAGCATTCCACCCTTCTAGAGGGAGAAGACATGTTGCTAACAGTAAACGCGGTTAAAACTAACCAGAGCCTCAGCATCACAAAATGGATGCTGCTGCCACAGACACAAGTCTGGCCTCCTGCTGCTGACCGATACTCCGGCAGGGGAGGCCTGGACAAAAGGTTTCCTGTCACAGGGAGGTGCTAACACCACCCCAGACAGGAGATAGTGGATTGAGGCAGGGAGGGCGAGTGAAACTAGACACTGCCTGGGGCACACAAGGTGTCCCATGCATAGCCCAGTTTAAACCGGTGCTGGGGCACTCCAGCCCCATCTCTGGCGCGAAACTGGACAAAGGGAAAGGGGTGTAACCACCCACTTCCTGGGTCGCACCCATAGGAGGGACCTAGCAGGTAATCCAGCCCCTTGATTTGCAATAAAGGCAGGAGCTGTGTCCATAGACTTTAGATAATCCTGACTGAAACTTTGAAACGAAACTCTGGACCCTTCGACATCCTACCCGACGTAGAAGACTGAAGAATCCCCCTTGTGGTCAAGGAGTGACCACCCTGAGCAAACAGGCACCATCAAGCGCTCCAAGGTTTGCTTTGCCGCTGCTCCCGCCAGAGATCGAGCGACAGATATCGACAAGAACCAGACTCCCAGACTTCCAACAGCCCGATCCACAGCCACAGCAATTCTGAGACCCGTGGAGGCGACGTGGGACCAGCCATCTTGAAAAGCCAGCGAAATGCTTCTTGTGCAGCTCCTGAGGCACCCTCGAAGCTGTGCCTTGGGGATTGAGAAGCCCCAGCCCCGAGCAGCTCTTGCACCGAAGATCACCCCTCCACACTCACCGAGTGCCGCGTGGGGCCCTTTTGCATTTTCCTGCTCGACGCGTCTGTCCGGACACTTGCCCGTTGGCTAGTGGCCTCTACGACGACGATCCTTTGAATTTACACCGCTGGTCTGGTTGCTCCAGACTGGCCCTTGCTCCCCTGAAAAGGAGCAGCCCATCAGACCTTGCTGGTCTGACCCAGAAGCCATCTTCGATTCCTGTGTGGGTTGCATTTGCCAAGGCCTGTTGACTCCAATCCGGAAGCCGACACCGCCGACAGCGAGAGCCTTCGTGGGACAGTCCGTATCCAGCTCCAGGTCATCGTCGATACCTCTTGGTCCACGTGGCCGCGGAGACAAGCTTCACGACAACCACCTGATTGCGCCCGACATCGCCTGGTTCCTTCCTGGTTCCATCCTGGTCACTGGCTAGTGACTCAGACTCTGTCCCCTCTGCTTTCAGGTACTCTACATCTTCGATCCACCCTTGGATCCAACTCTTCTCTCCTGGTCGCCTGCAGCATCTTCATCTCCAGGCTCCATAGAACTCCACGAAGAAACCTGACGCACTTTGACACCTATGCACCCGCTACCTTGGGTGAGGTAACGCGAGTACTCCGGTGTTCCTGTAGTGGTTTACACCACTAGTGTCCTAGTTTAAAGTGGTTAAGTTCTAATCCAGTCGGAAGACTTCCAAATCTGCAACTTTCTAACTTTTACGCACCATTGACTTCTATTGGTGCACGCGTGTGCATTAGACACTGCACCCACATCCTGTGGGCCTCCCACGTCCTAACTACTGTTAGTCCAGTGTAGCCCCAGCGATTCTCAAGGCCCTAGGCCTTACCATTTTTCGTGACGTGGTTCTTATAACACTATTTTAGTATATGGTTTTAGGGGCCACCGGGCCTATCCATAATTGTGCAACTTTTGTATGTTATATGAAGTTCTTTGTTTAACGCTTGTGCTTCTGGCCTCATAAAGAGTACAGAGGATTATTCTAGTAATAAATACATATATTTTATAATATTTAACTTGTGTGGTGTCCTTTCATTTGGTATTAAAAGGATTGCATATGGTAAAACAGCTGGCTTCACATGCCCTCTTGAGTTAAGCCTAAGACTGCTTATGTCCATGCTACCTCTAGGATAGCTTGTCTATAGGGTTGACTTACAACCAATCACCATAAGGGTTGTTTGGACTGGTACAAGGTGCTCACTAGATTAGTGAACATCATACACCAGGCCAACTTCTCACAATGACCTCGAGTTAATTTATATTCCAAATAGTTACAACAAAGTACAGCAAGCTTGTCTTAAAATGGATAACTGGAGACCTGGAAGCCCCAGCAGCAGATGAAGTTAAATGGTTAAACCAGACGGTGTGCGAGCGAGCTGCTGCACTGCCAGGTGTGGCCATGCTTCTGCCCAGACTACTTGGCCGAATTGAGTTCCTAGCATACCGTTACTTGTACCTTGTGCAGGGCACAGCTGGTGTGGCGGTTCCGCCCTGCTGAACCTCTTTTGTAGAAGTAAAAGTGACATTGAAAGCTCTTCTTTCTGCTTATCTGCTGGTCTGAATCTTTCCAGCCACCAGACTCTGTCACAGTATCCTGCAACAGAACAGTTTTAAGTGAGAACTGAAAGAATAACTATAAAAAGATGGTTTCCTATCCGCGCCTTTGCATACTTTTAGATTAGGACATTTCTTTTAAGAAGTGAGCTCACTTTGTTAATTCATTCTTTTTATAAATTTGATTTAATTCAAACAGACACTAAACCTTTCTTAAAAAAATAACTTTAATTATTGTTTAGTATTTGATGTTGCTTTGTTTTACAAGAGAAGGTAGGGTTTCAGGTTATTGATTTTTGTTTTCCACCATTGGTTTCACAAGTAAAGAATACACCTGTCTTTCACTCTGCATCAAGCGGAGCTACATTGCAGGTGTCAGGGAATAGAAGACAAAGGTGACAAGAAAGGCAGGGTTTGCATTTTTTTTCAAACATACTTTTATTAAAAAGAAGACCAGTTTTGTAGCTGGAGATACTTCCAGTCACTAGTTTTTCTCAGAAGGTCTTTCTAACAGAGAAGCAGCTCAATTGAAAAGTTGGAGGGAATCTGGCTGCATAATAATGGTCATTTTTTAAAGTTGCAAATTTAACTGGCAAATTTGTTTGGATTAACACTTCTGTCATAGACGGAGGTTGTTGTGCAACTAAAAAAGTAGTGGTAATGTGAAAAAGAACTCTGCAAGCGGATTTTGTTTTGCTTACAATGCAGACACGTCCCCTTATGTGTTTTGTCTCTCCCTGGCTTTACTGTCATCCCTGTCCTTGCAGCCCCTTGATTTGTGATCTCTCTGTATTGTTTCCTTCTCTCACTGCATGTTCACTCTTTCTCTGTGTAGTCTTATACCCAGCAATGGTCTTTATTCTCTCTAGCCTGCTTCTGTAAAGATGCTCTATGTCCTTCAGCCAGGAATCCAGCACAATGCCCATCTCCAGCTCACCTTCCATTTCTTCTCTAAAGTTGTCTTTCTAGTGCTTTATTTCCCTGGGAACACAGGAGACTGATTGATTTGACCCTAGAGAGCACCACTAGTTTTTGGGTACAAGGGAAAAGCAGCCAGACCTCTGTTCTGCACAGTTTTCTCCTTTAAACAGTTAACGGCGGTTCTTCCTCCTTTTATCTTCTCCAACCTTAATTGTGGTCCGAGAAGCCTTGTTGTTGTGGCCTTCATCCAGTGATTGACGATACCTACGTACTCACTCCGCAAACCTATAATCTGATGCACCACTTTGTTGCTCGGTGCAGTTCAATATTTGTGGGAGAAATGTATGCAGATGTATTTCAAATACCAAGAAAGTAGAAATTCTTAAAACCGTTTATCTTGTAAGACTAGTTACACTGCCTTAGCTAGCTCTCAACAACCTTTAACCAAATGAATAGTATCATGCATTACTATCTGGTGCGATAAGCCCAGCAAGCGTTTTCCAGGGAAACCTAGAGTCCACTCCGCAAGAGAGTGGCAGTGGTCACTACAACAGCTGCTACTGCTCTTATGAAAATCACCTGTGTTAATGAAACTTGGAGATGGCCTCTTTAAGATTAGTGTATACATGCTGGACACTAATGCTTAGTTTCAACAGACCTACTTGGAAATTTGTGTGTTCAAATCTCTGTTCACTCAACCTCGATAGAACCCCCAAAGCCACTTGCCTTACTTTCCTTTGTGTGTAGGGAAGCAACTTGCCAGTCTGTTCAGTGCTTATGGCTGTCAGTTTGGCCTCCACGATGGAAACGAGAAAGTTACTTACTGCTAACCCCAGTTCTCCATGGAGGATGTCATTGCTGAATTCATTAACAACCCACCTCTGTCCCTGAAAAACCAAGAGAATTGCTAGGAAGTTTGTGATTTAAGATTCTTTCTCTCTGGCTGGCCTGTCAAAATTAAGTAATTGAGCGTGCACTGCAGCCTGGAAAACGGTAACAGCCTTCTGACTTAAAGTGTCAGATATTATTGTGAAGGTGACACCTATCTGTGTGCATTTACTCCTGCTGTTCTTGTTTTAAATGGGAGAATTCAAAAGTAATTTTCAGGTAGTGTTTTTAAATGTTATTATTAATTCTTATTGAAAGTTGTTGAATACAGAATATTGCTTTTAGATGTTCTTTTTAGCATCTGGCAGCTGGCAGATTTCTGTTTCTGAGTGCTAATGCCATCCAATAAGTTAGACAGGGGGCTTGCGTATCGCAGATGGTTACATGTTTACACACTGTGTCTTTAAAATAAATTAGCATTATGACTATCAAGTGACCTAAAGCATGGTGTAAAGGCGCTACCATGAGGCCTACTCTTCGTTACAGGAATATATTCAGAACGTAAGTCAGACGTGTTGCATTTGGTAATGCTTGTTTCATATTGCTTTTGGAAAAAAAGCTTTCTCTTAAGAAAATTCTGTAGATCTCATAAGAACAGAGAGTAATGTTATATTTAAAAATTCAATGAGGATACTCATGATGGAGAGCTTGGATTAAAAGTCTTTGTTACTCTCCCACTCAGAGTTGTTCATTTGCAAAGCATTTGGTCACTTGCCCAAGTTTCATAATACAATGGAATTCATGTGACAAAAATGCCCCCCTCCCTAAGTTTAGTGGCCAGCATTGAACCAGAGAGACACTGCTAGATGTTTAGTGGCTAATAGCATTGGACTGTAGAGATTCTGTGAAATGTTGAGTGGCTGCTACCCTCGGACCGTAGAGATGCTTTGGAATGTTTAGTGGCTAATAGCCTCGGACCGTAGAGATGCTTTGCAATGTTTAGCGGCTAATAGCCTCGGGCCGTAGAGATGCTTTGGAATGTTTAATGGCTAATCGCCTCGGGCCGTAAAGATGCTTTGGAATGTTTAGTGGCTAATAGCCTCGGGCCGTAGAGATGCTTTGGAATGTTTAGTGGCTAATAGCCTCGGGCCGTAGAGATGCTTTGGAATGTTTAGTGGCTAATAGCCTCGGGCCGTAGAGATGCTTTGGAATGTTTAGTGGCTAATAGTTTCGGGCCGTAGAGATGCTTTGGAATGTTTAGTGGCTTATAGCCTCGGGCCGTTGAGATGCTTTGGAATGTTTAGTGGCTAATATCCTCGGACCGTAGAAGTGCTTTGGAATGTTTAGTGGCTAATAGCTTCCGACCTTAGACATGCTGTTTAGTGGCTAGCTTTGGACAGTGGAGAGAATATAACACATTTAGTGGACAGCCTTGAACAACATAGAGAATGGGACCTTATTAGTGACCAGCCTGGCCTGTAGGTACAGTGTTGTGGTTGGTGGACAGTCTGAGGTCATGGTTCTTTGCAGGCCCAGTTTAGTGGTAAATCTTGGGCCATAGGCAGAATGCAAATAGTGACTAGTGATCTAGCTTGAATACTTGTTTACTTGAATAATAATACTCTGTGCATGAGTAACAGACATGGAGCAGTGTGAACACATTGCTTTGTGTCTGCTTTTGCTGGATCTGTTAAATTATGCATTGTTTATTTTTAAACACATAATACAAAATGAAACAAAACTAATGACAATTGCACGATTCTTAACAGGGCACTGGCCGACACCAGGCAAACAGGCAAGCTAAGCAAAGACCAGTTTGCTCTCGCTATGCACTTTATTCAACAGAAGGTCAGCAAGGGGATTGACCCTCCCCAGGTCCTCTCCCCAGATATGGTACCCCCTGGAGAACGGAGCACCCCAGTAGCGGTGAGTATTTGTTTATGATGCACGTGCAATTAAGGTGTTTGCAATTCTTGCATGCCTCATCTTAACAGGTTCCCCTTGCCTTTGAAGGTAAATGTGGTCATGTTACGTCTCACGGAAAACAATGATGCTTAGATTCATGTAGAGTGTTCCAAGTCATCTTCGTGTGATTCCAGTGTCTGCTTCCAGGGACGCCGCAGCTCTCACAGCCTAGAGTTTTTCATTTTTGCAAATGGGAGGAAGATGCCTTCATAGTAAAACAAATGCCCATGAATTTGGCTTTGTCCAGAAAGTCCATACCTTGTTATCTTTGTAATAGTTTCTTCCCCTTGAACATCTTCTCTCTGATGAAGGCATAGTGACCATTTAGGTAGAGTTATACTCCCCCCACCGTAAGGATTTGTGAAGCTTCTCTAGCTTAATTCCCTAGATTTTATATTCTACCTAATCTGCAGACAAGTTGAGAAGTAAAAGTACAATTATTAAATATGATGCTTCTTAATATCAATGAGATACTCTGAGGCTGTTTGTAGAGTGTTGTGGAATGGACCACAGTGCCCTGCCACAATTCCTCTTTTGAGTGATTCGGCGCAGAGGCTCGGTCCCCTCCTGTCAAGAAAATGAGAGGAGTAGCCAGGGTAGAAAATAAGAATATAGCACTTTGTGCCAGACCTCAGAATTGAAGTGGCCAGCACAGTGAAAGAGATGCAGGTTTCTACTGAACTGTTAACTGGAAGAAAGATGCATGGATGTGTACCTCTGTCTTGTGTCTCATGGCAGAGCTGACTCCAAAGTGATATAAAGAATGTCCCTTACATTTCAGTTTGTCACTCCACGACTCTTATAATGTGCCAAAAATGATTCGCATACACTCAGATACATGCTCCCAACATGCTGCCTCGGTTAAACATGGGTGCACTTTATTACCTTTAATAGCACTTTGTGGAATTAGTAATTCACTTTATATTTGGGGAAATTTACTGTGTTTAATTGCACTCCTGAGTGCCTTATAAGAGACATACTGACCCTATAAACTATAGCAAAGAAATAACTTTATGTTCTGTAACAGAGTTTTGATTACTTTCATTTTCTCATCCTCTTTATCTTCTCCCCTTTGTCTCTAATTGCATCTTATCAACATTTGTTTCTTTCAATTACTCCCTTTCCCAGTTTCAAGCTTGATCCCACTTTATCACCAGTGGGTTTGGACTCTGTACTAAGTAATGGACATTTTTAGATTTGTAAAAGGATGGAACAAGACATAAACACCCAGGACAATTTTAACATTTGCAGGGTCTGGGTATCCACACTCTTTGCACACTTGTAGCTCAACTAATGTACTCCTGTTATGTGCTGCTTTCAGTGGCTTGCATGATTTATAGTTTTATGACATTGAGAGATTTAACAAAAAAAAATGCTTGTCAATGGAATTTCCAGAATCTATTGAGGGGCAGGAGTCTGTGTAAATTATGCCACAAAAAAACAAGTAATTACGTTGGGTTCAAGAAGCAATAGGTAAATTCGTTTTTTCTGTACATGTCCATGCCCAAACGTATTTCCAGAAGATACTGGACCTGTGTAAATCGGCTATCTCCTACATGCTTCCAATCTACGGATGTTGCTCCAGTCCTGTGGTTCCTTTTCAGCTCCTATAATGACTAACTACTACTTGCTGTCTCTCTTTCTCTCCCTTGTCTTTGGTCTCTTTGTCTCTCTTCCCCACACTCCTCCTTGTGTAGACTCTGTCAGGGTACCTGACCCCAGTAGGAAGTGAGATCTCCACACTAACAGAAATGCGCCGTGTGAGTAGCTGCAGATTAACTAAAGGAATGCTGCATGCTTGTGCTAGCAGCGGTTTGTCAAAACATTAACAAAACTGTTTGATTTCACTGATTTGTATTGATAGTTTTAATCCTGCCTCTGTTTGTACTACATTACTGCTGCTGCACTGTCTCAGTCTTGCAGTCAGCTTAGACAGGCCTAGGGGCAGTGAGATGGATTGCAGCCCAGCTTTGCTCACTGTTCTGACATTGTTTTTTTTTAACGTCAGATGATTGCTGAATCCTAGGACGAACAAGCATGTAAAAACATATTCCAAACCAGGTGCACTTTACTTCTCTCACACAGTTTGTCAAGTGTACTTTCACTCAACTCAGTTTACCCACTCCTCATAGAGCAAAATGTCAGCCTATCACAGATCCTTTATCTAATGGTAAAATACTGTCACATACCAAGAACATGCCAAACATGACCCACGATCACAATAGCCTAAGGCAGCCTTGCACACCACCACCCTAGCAGAAAACAAGCTACAGCATGACATCTTATCATACACACTAACAATCACAATAGTTTATAGCTCCCCTCAGCAGTTGCAGTCCTACAACATAGTAACATTGTATTCGCACTCCGTAACCACACTTGTGGGCATAACCCAACTTATCCTTTCAACAGAATTACCTTATACAACTAGAACTCACTCGAAAATCAAAGGTACATTTATCGGACATATGGATTCATCCTACGCAATCAGCCACTCTCATTTGGAACAGTATACGTTCACTCCATTTCACATATTCACAACACATGTGGTCTGCACTCTCAGAATACCACACTCAAAACAACAAAGCAAAGCACACATGTCCTCAACGCTTAATCCTCCACAAAGCTAAAACTGTCAATATGGCGCCAAAGCAACACATTGACCAATCACCATGCTGTTGCTCTGCGAATCTGCTCACTCTCCCTTGCTTCAGACATGCCCTTCCTGAATTCTGCTTGCCTCTAATCACGGGTACTTCTTACCTATTGAAATATGCAGCCTTATTAAACATCTTTACTTCTATAAGAATTTAAAACCCTGGATTTTTCAGCCTGCGTATACCAGATCTGATTGCCTGATCCTCCCTGCACCACAAAGCCCATCACTCTACGCCCTTGAACAGCAGTCATGCTGTACAAATCCTACATTCATATATATCCACCAACTTTACACAATGACAGTGCTCACTTTTGATGGGCCATTGTGGACACAAATGTTGGGAATGTGTGAGCAATTGGGAGTGGAGGGGAATGAGATCCTGGATATGCAGCCGGGCAGTCATGTATTTCTTGGTCTTAATTTTCCCTTTCCTGGATCTGTTACCTCCTACGTTAACAAGGGCCTTCTCTTCTAAACAATTGGTTGAGTAGAACTCAATTATTTAACCTATGAGAGAATTAGACTTTGCCGGAAATAAATACTATTTATGCATGCTCATATGGATTTAGATTCTTTTTTTTTTGAGAATGCAGTTTTTAAGTTCTGTGTCAAAGGAGGACAGTTATCCAGTGGTTTTCAGTGTTTTCCTTTGTGGATTTTCATAACATTATGATTTGTATCCTTTAATATAACCCACATTTGATATATTTCTTTATGCAGGACAGTTCGAGTTCTGTTGGGTCTGGAGAATTTACTGGGGTGAAAGAACTTGATGAAATTAGTCAAGAGATTGCACAGTTGCAGCGGTAAGTATTCTTGTGTTAACCTGCTTCTTTTCTGTGCTCAACATACTTTGTTAACATGAGTCCCCACTGTATCTTTATTTGAATTGAAATACTTTAGACACTGTGTCCTCCAGCTCTTCCTCCTTCCAGTCTGTTTGAAACTGCTAAAGGAAATGTTATATTTTTAAGAACTTAAAGGGTGTAGAGTGAGCTGTCATTAGCTTGAACCTTGTCCTTTGTCATTGTGCCAAAAAATCCCCTCTGCGTTCCTTTTTAGTCTAGCTTGCAGCAGGGTGACAACAACCCAAAAATAAGAACATAGGCTGCGAGAAAGTAGCATGCGTGCAGACTAAGGGATAAATCTTGTCCTGGAGTGTAGTTCATGCGTTCTACAGCAGAAATGTGTTTGTCAGTGTCCTTTTAACTTCTTTCTTGAATGAAGCAGTTGAGGGGTTCATTCTAATTTCATGGGGTAGTGTGTTCCAGATTCTCGGAGCAGTACCCAAAAAGGCTCGTTGTATGTTTTAAAAACAATTAATTTCGGCAGTAGGAAACTAGTGCCTCTAGATGCTCTAATGCTACCAGATAGCTCTAGTTTTTCTGCAAGGTATCTCGGAGTGTTGAAGTGTAGGGCTTTATGGGTCATGCAGGCAATTTTCCAATTAATTTTTTCCTCATATATGACAGTCCGTTTAGAGATTTCAAATCAGAAATGATGTGATGGTTTCTTTTCGATCCTGTAATGGGCATAACAGCAGAGCTAAGACACAACTGGGCCCGGCTCTCGCATACAGTCTTCAAATGCAGAAGCTACGTGTCCTACCTTTTAGTCTTTTTAAAACCGAGGATGACATGTTGATCTGGGTTTCAATTGCCCGTTGCACCAATGTATCTTCAGAATGGACGTGATGCATAAAATTGGATTCTTGATGTGTCACCAAATACTCATTAAAGGAAGCAAAGTATGTTTTTTGTAGTTCTTGATAATTGAAAGATTTCCCTTTTTAACAATCCAAACTGTGCCGGAAAGAAAACAACTGAAAAAGCAATCAGAACTGTGAAAGAACGAGTAAAGAGGAGGTTGCGTGCCATTTGTAATACATACTCACTACTGATATTGACAGTCAAATTTTGTGTGTTGTACTATTTGTAAAATCAATAAAATTATGTAAAAAAAAAAGAGGTGGGAGAACTGCACATAAGAAAATAAAAACAAAATGGGAGGAGCCTGAGGCAGAACAGCGCCGGAGGAGGATCTAAAGCAGCAGGTAGCTAGCAATGTAGAAAGAGCAAAACAAAGGTAAAGCAACAGATAGTCAACTTTACATTCGCCCAACATCACTTTTAATGAATAATCGTCAAGTGATCCATCACCTTTGGTTTGTTAATTAAGTAAAACATCTTATTAGAGGTCATTGATAGAACAGAGAACTGTTGTATTGAGTTCCAGCTAGCACAGTATTGTTGTTTTATGCCTCTATAAACAAATGTTTTCACTTTACTCTGAAAGCAGCAGTAATTATTTTAGCATCAAATGCATGAATTGTTGACTGAAAGAAGAATTATTTGAAACGGTGATCTTCAGTTTAAAGTCTAATTCTTCAAGACAACTGAACGATTTCACTGTCTGCTCTCAGCGTTTTTCTACATTCGGGCACTACCAGCTCATTTGTTGGGTATTAAGGCTCGGGGAGATAGAATATATAAATCCAACTCTATAAATTAAGCCAATATTCTAAACAGATATTGACTTACAGTCCACAGTCTCTAGTGTTTCAAACCTGTAAGCAGGGCTTCCTAATTCTCTTCTGAAACTGCAGTAATTTGTGTCTTCCTTTTTTCCTCTTTTATACCAACTCTTTCACTCTTTCTCTCTCTCTCTGTCTTACACACACTTCTTATCTCTCTGCCTGTCTCACTCTCTCTTTCTTTTTCTGTGTCCACTTTATATGGCCTGTTTCATTCACAAGTGACAATGTTATTATTTACCACGCTCCTTTGTTTTTGGAAATACGCTGCAGGCTGTCTTTTAAAATAATTTTGATAGAGGATTTTGTTTTGAATTCCCTTCAGGGAAAAATATGCACTTGAGCACGACATCCGAGACAAAGAAGATGCAATCCGACAGAAGACAAATGAAGTTCAGGTAAGAGGACTTGTGCTTTCTGAGGCCTGGTCAGCAGGGGTTTGGCAGAGTGGAAAATATGAAGATTGTGCAGGGTTTACTTAGGTTTGTGAGATTCAAGGTTTAGTATTTAATACCCCTAAAATACAATTTCCTGAGGTAAACAATGTAGTCTGCACCACACATTACTGTATTCCTTAATTACGTTTTCTAGGAACATGAATCTGCAGTTCTTTGATTTAGAACAAGACTTATTTTCTGCTCGGATTTATCTGGCAGAATCATAGATACTAGAACGCGACCTCAGGTGAAGCTGTTGCGCAACTAATTCTAGAGCAGAGGAACTCATTTAGAATTTGCAAGGAACTGAATCCTCTGCATTTTGAAAGTCGCAGTAGAATACACAGTGAGTTTCCTCTGCAATGCTAACCCTGTGTTACATGCAATTCAAACTCTGTATTGTTGTCTGTATTTAAAGTTTCTTCTTGAAATTGGAAGGTTTTCAGTTAAATCTGGCACTGTGGCCCAGAATCTCTGCTGGCTCCTTCTTTTATGCTTAGCTGTCTAGTAGGGTCAGTATGAATTATCTTAAATACATACACAAAAACATGTGCTTCAAGAAGTGTCTGAAAAGTGAACTGTTCAAACCTTCTTTAATTGTTAACCATGCTCCAATGACTTTTCCCAGGGGTGTTGCCTACATCTGAGTCTACAGCTGCTTTCTCAATTCCTGCTTTCACAGAGACTTTGCCTGGAGTTCCTTACAGGGTGACATGCAATGCTTGATAAATTTGCTAGCAATAGATGTAATTGTGTTTACCGTCAAGTTTGCTCCGTATAGCAATGCCAGCCAGAAGTGAGGGAGATTCAAATATTCTTAATTGATTCTTACAATACTAAGTGCTATTACCTATTGTGGTCTTTGGCCCAACATATTATATTTTTAGTGTGTGATAAGGGTTTCTCTGTAGTCAGTACATTTTAATATACTATGGATTACCAAAGGCTCAGTCCGCAAAACACAAAGTAGCCTGTGCTTATTTCATAATTGTAGGAGAGTAGGGTCTGCAATCCTATGATCACCCAGATTTTTGCTTTTTGCTGCACTGGTTTACGACTTTCCCTGGCTGTGGGCCTGCTAATCAGACCCACAGCCTAGCTGTTCTCTCTATCCAAATTGTACTCAGGTACTGAATTGGCACTGGGCCCTCTCCAAGTCCCTGTACCCAGGGCTGAGGTGTACCCAGAAGTCTCCCAGGGGCTGAAGCATGTATTATGCCACCCCTGGGCTGACTAACTAAACTGATACAACTGGCTGCACGACAGCTGGGGCAAGATGGTGTACTCACCCTTTGCTTTAGATATAGTATACCTATATCTAAACCTAAAATGGACACACAGATCTCCTATCAGTCACTCCTATGGCAGGCCTTAACAATCCTGAAGGCAGAGTGCTTGGAATCGTGTGAGATGGTGCTCTGGCACGAGCTGAGCCTGTCTGCGGCTTTCGGGATCCATCCCTTAGCCGTTTCCATGATATCGCATACCATATACTCTTAAGTGCACTATAATCCTCGCGGTTATATGCCAACTCTGGTATCGCTTTATCAAAACATGTCGAGTAAGGTGTCATACGAATTGGAATACTAACCCCTCGCCAATTCTGGCGACGGGGTTAGCATTCCACCCTTCTAGAGGCACACGACATGCATGTAACCTATAACCCGGTTAAAAGTCAGACAGAGCCTTAGCATCCACAAAATGGATGCTGCCACCGAGACACAAGTCTGCCCTCCTGCTGCTGGGAGTCCTCCCAGAGCAGGAGATAAGGACAAAGGGTTTCCTGCCAGGGGCGGTGCCAGCACCGTCCCAGACAGGGTTTTGTGTATTGTAGGTAGGCAGGGCTTCAGAGGAAGGTGACTGCACGTGGCACCCCGGTGCTCACTGTGCATAGGCTGGCTTAAACCAGTTCCAGGGACACTCCAGACCCTGTGCTGGAGAAAAGCCCGCCAAGGAAGTGGGTGTAACCACCCCCCTCCTGGTCCCACCCCTAGGGCAGGACTTAGTCGCGTGCCAGCCCCCTTTTCCAAGATAAAGGTAGAGACTGGCCCCCTTCCAAATCAGATCATCTTTGGAATCAAGATACCACTTTCCACGAAAGGACTTCACGATTTCTTCCTCAAGATTCTCCCTTGTGGCTAAGGAGTAGTCACCCTGCATCCGCAGGCACCATCTAAGAACACTGCGGTCTGCTGCACGTCCTTCCTCCGGAATCCGACTGCCCAGCTCGACGAGACCCGGCTTCCCTGGCACCTCTGACCTCTACCCACCTCTACAGCACAGCTGAGAACCGTGGGTGCGACGAGACCTCGAGGGACCGGCCATCGCCAAGACTGCACGACTTCTGCACAGCAAGCCCACCGAGTAATTTCCTGGTGAGTGCTTTGGGGTCCGAGAAGCCCCCACCCTGAGCAGCTCCAGCACCGAAGAGCAGCCCCCCAGCATCTCCACGATCGGCGTGGGGCCCTTCTGCTTTTTGCTGCTCACCGCGTTGTTTGGCTACTAGCCCGCTGGCTTGTGGCCTTCCGAACGACGCCCGACGACAACACTGCTGCTGGTCTGGTTGCTCCAGACTGGCCCTTGCTTCCCTCCATCGGAGAAGCACCCTGGACCCTCCTGGTCCGGCTAAGACGCCATTTTAGGTCCACCGCGTGGGCCTTGCATTTGCCAAGACTTGTTGCCCAATCCTGGGTCCAGCGACGTCGACAGCAAGAACCTTCGTGGGACAGCTCGCACCTCCATCCTGGTCGCCGACAACGCCTCCTGGTCCGAGAGACTGCAGAGCCCAGCAGCGCCCACTCACCTGACTGCGGTGACTTCGCCCGGTGCCATCCTGGTGCCCACTTAATCACTGGCTAGTGATTCAAGAACTTGGTCCCCTCTGCTTTCAGGTTTCCTTCTTCCTTGATCCAGGCTTGGATCCATCGAACTTTCCTTCACTGGTCGCCTGCCAGCAACTTCCTTCTTCCAGGCTCCTGGTCCGGCAACGAGATTCCCGACGTCTTTTCAGACCTATGCAGCTGCAGCCCCTGGGCTAGGTAACTTCGGCACTTCGGTGTCCCAGCATAGCCTCACTATCCAAGGGTCAGGATCCACTGTCGTTTTCTCCCTACCAGGTCGGGTTCGCCCGTGAACACTAACTCTGCCTTTACTAGCTTCCATAGACTTTGTCCCGCATCCCGCGTGAGAGTGCACACTCTGCACCCGAGTCCCCTAGGTCTCCTAGAAGTAATCTAACGATTCCCTAGTCAAGTCCCAGCGATCCCAAAGCCTATTAGTACTGTACTTACCTGCTAGTAATTTCGCATTCCACTTTTAAAGTATATGGTTTTTCGTGCCCCTCGGGCATTTGTGTATAACGTGCTAACTTAAGTATTTTCATAAGAGTTTTGTTGTGTGCTTAGCACCCTGTCCTCATAAAGAGTACAGGGTTGTTGTGATTCTAATAAATACATTGTTTATTTTCATAACACTTGTGTGGTGTCCTTTCACTGGGTGTTCAAGGGGTAATGTGATGGTAAAACAGCTGGCTTAACACGCCCTCTAGAGTCTTAGCCTTAGACTGCTCGTATCCATGCTACTAGGATAGCTGGTCTATAAGGTTGACTTACAACCAATCATCAATAAGGGTTGTTTGGACTGATATATAGTGATCACTAGAATAGTGAACACTGCACATCAGGCCAACTTCTCACAATAATGATGATGTAACTTTTTGAGAACTGCAACATAGTCATGTAGGAGATGTGGACTAATGGCTAGAGCTGTTGACTTTGGAACATGGGCAACCAGGTTTAAATCTCAGCCTCCGCTCAACAGGCTGTGATTGTGAGTAAATCACCTATTCTCCATGTGCCTAAAAAAGGGGGGGGGAGGGGAATGTAACTTAGTCTGGTTCTGTTGTGAGGTTCTCTGATGTGCATTTACCAGGTTTGTGCTTTACAAATTACAAAAAGTGCAGTCACTGTGGGTTATCCAGTATTATGGGTGTCTTTCATAGATTCACATGCCTGAATCATTCCCCGTCGTCGAGATGGGAGCCCCGGTAATAGAAAAGTAATGTCTAATAGACATACATAGAGAAAAGTAGGCCTAAAGGCCTTGCCTTAGTAGCCTATCTATGTCCTTTTGTAAAAAGGACCAAAATCCTGAAGGTAGCCAATCAGCTACCACCTCCCTCTAGAACCTTCCTGCCAGGAGCCTCAGTCTCTCAGATTTTCTACCGCACGTTGTGCTAGGGAGTCCCCACCTGAGCTCTCCTCAGGTTTCTTGAATTTCTCACTTTTTCAACAGAAAATTTGGATTATTTGCTTCTACTATGGCTGAACAACAGAAGAAAGGACTATTTAGAGCCTGTTCCTCTTGTGGCAAGAAGAGACTGCACATTGATGACAAGCATGAGACTTGTCTCTACTGTCTTTATCCGGATCATTCTGTCAAGGAATGTAGGATTTGTAGAACATTTTCTACTAAAACTCTCAAAGATAGAGAAGGAAGACTGCTCCTCTGGCTAAACAGACTTAAGACCAGAGATGATGATGTGCTGTCCTCGGAGGGCAGTGAAATGGCTTCAGTTTCTTCAAAACTGTCCTTGAAACGGCCAAGGGAGGCTTCCCCTAGCCATTCAGACGTCCCTCACAAAAAGACTACTACCAAGTCTTCTGAGGTAAGATCAGACACGTCTGTGAAGGAGCCGACAACCTTCAAAAAGCCATCGCAGTCTTCGTCGACGACCGCGTCGACGTTTTCTTCAAGAAAAACCACATATGTCTCCACGTCGACGACGACGGTTTCGACGACGATGGCTTCGTCCGCCTTTGCTTCAACGACGACGACCACCCAATCGTCGACGATGGGTAAGCCACTGTCGTCGATTGTACTCATTAAAAAGCAGCAGTCATTTGTTAAAGCTTCGTCGACGTCGCCATCGACAACGACGACATCGACGACGATGATAAAACAAAAGACGACGACGCCTTCACCGTCGACGAAGATTCCGTCGACATCCGCTATGTCGTCGACGAGAGCACCGTCGACGCCAAAGTCGCCACCGACGACGAAAGCAACGCCGACGTCTAAAAGTACATCGTCGACGAGAACATCTTCGACGACGAAAGTACCATCGACGACCGCGTCGACGACGGCGAAGATTGCGCCGACGACCACACCGTCGACGATCACATCGCCGACGACAGCGACGACGACGAGAGAATCGTCGACGCCCGACAAACGATCGTCGTCATTACCGTCGACGACACCGTCGACGACCTCATCGTCGACGCCATGGAAAAAAGCTGAGTTGATCCCATCAAAAATGTTCACCAAACTTCCTATTACACCAGAATTAACATCACCCAGTAGGGTTCAGAAACTACCTCCAGCCTGCTTATTGCAAACTGATGAATCTGATGACGACCAATTCGAACAGGCTACCAGTCCGTCAGATCTCAATGTCAAATGCCAGAGTACTGACGATGACGGTGATGATGTCATCTTTACGGAGGAAACTACGCAGATCCAAGAACATACCCGAGTTACTCCGATGATATGCCTGCCGGCTGAAATAGTCTCTGACTTACAATTCTTAATCACAGACTACAAAAAACGATTCCCAGAATCACCAGCGGCCAATTCCAAGGAGAAGCCTCACGAGTCATCCAGACCGCACCAATCCCCAAGATCACGACCACCACCTTTGGTTATGTCGCAGGAAAGTGAAACGGTGCATAACATTCAATCTTCTGAGGAAGAAGAAGATGTTCCTGAAGAAGGAGAGGTTAGAGACGACCTTTCACATAACAGAGACGGCGAGGATTACGTCGCCCATTCACCAGCCACGCCGGAACCTAACACTTCAGACTCTCCACCAGTGGATATCGGCGGATTCCACAATTTAATTGAGAGAGCAGCCATTAGATTCCACATGACCATGGAATCAAAGGAAACAGATTGTTTTCTCTATGACTTTAAAGATCCTATAAAGAAATCGTCGAGGTCAATTCCCTTAATAGATTACATCTGGGAACAAGGTCAGCAACTCATGCAAACGCCTGCTTCTGTATCAATAGTGGTGCCTAGACTAGACAAAAAGTATAAGGCACCAACATCTGCACCTATTTGCCTTAATACACATCCCAAGCCGGATTCAGTAGTCACCCAAGCCGCTCAAAAGAATTCCAGAAATCCATCCTCGCCACTGTCAGCGCCACCAGACAAAGAGGGCAGAAAATTAGATGGCATCGGCAAACGCTTCTCCACAACGTCAGCCATGACGGTAAAGGTGGCCAACGCCATTGCTCTGCTAGGCAGATACAATAGACAATTATGGGAAGATATCGTTCCGTATCTGGCGGATGTACCCGAAGATTTAAAGGATGAAGTCCAGTCACTCCTTAAAAAAGGACAGATGTCCGCATCGGAGATCATTGATTCAGCTGTGGATGTCGCCATGACAGGCTTTAGACAGCTAGCAGGCGCAGCTGTTTTGCGCAGACATGGATGGCTCAAAGCGACGTCCTTCCGTCAAGAGGTCCAAACCAAAGTTTTGGACATGCCCTATGACGGACAGCATCTATTTGGAGCAAAGATAGATGAAGCCTTGCAGACGATCAAGAAAGACACTGACACTGCAAGAGCTCTCGGGACTTTACAATTCAAAACTCAGTCCTTTCGAGGGAACAGAGGACGAGGTCAGCCCACATACAGAGGATCATATCAGGGAAGATCCTCTTACTCCTACAACCAAAATCGCTCACAATATCAGCAGCGACAGCAACAACAAGGTCGTCTGACCTCCTATGGGAGATCGAACTTCAGGGGCAAATCCCAGAAGAAAACGACCGGAGGAAGACAATGACCTATTCCAGCAGACACTCCCCACACCGTCGTGTCCTCTCAAGATTGGAGGAAAATTGACACATTTCCTCCACAACTGGAGATCGATAACGACGGATCGGTGGGTTCTCCAATTAGTCCAGCACGGTCACACATTGGAATTCAACTCAATCCCACCGTTAACTCCTCCTCGCAAACTTCCACACAAGCACCTTCGTTTGCTTCTACAAGAAATCTCTTCAATGCTGAAGAAGGGAGCAATAGAACGAGTTCCATCCGCCCAGAAAGGGAAGGGATTTTATTCCCGCTTCTTTTTAATTCAGCAGAAAAAGAAGAAATGGAGGCCCATTCTCGATCTCAGGGCACTCAATGCCTTCCTAAAGAGCCAATCGTTTCGAATGGTGACGATCCAGGAAATCTTAGGATCCTTAGAGGAAGGAGACTATATGACGTCTTTGGACCTGCAAGACGCATATTACCATATCCCGATACACAATCGCCACAAAAAATTTCTTCGCTTCGAAGTGGCAGGTCAACACTACCAATTCTGTGTCCTACCATTTGGCCTCAAATCAGCGCCACGCATTTTTACGAAATGCCTGGCTCCAGTGGCAGCTTTTCTCAGACAGCAGAATCACCAGGTCTTCCCCTACCTAGACGACTGGCTGGTGAAAGCACCATCTCTCACAGACGCGCAGCTGTCTTCAACCGCCTGTCTCGATATTTTCCAGCACCTAGGTTTAACTCTCAACTACGAGAAATCAACCTTGCAACCCACCAGAATTATAACATTCCTGGGGGCAACTCTAAACACCATTTCTTCCAAAGCCTTCCCTTCTCAAGACAGAAAACACAAACTGATGGCTCTGGCTACCGCAGTGTCTTAGAAAAAGTCCATCAAAGTCCGAACTTTCAAATCCCTTCTAGGGATGATGTCTTCCTGCATACTTCTCATCCCTCACTGTCGGCTCAGAATGCGCCCCCTTCAGGAGGCTCTGAACAAACAGTGGACCCAATGTACAGGCTCTTTCGAGGATCACATGGTTATCACTCGACAAATAACCGAGGCTTTGCTGTGGTGGACGACGAACAAGAACTTATCCAAAGGTCTAACGTTCTTGATACCAGCAACTCCACACGTCATAACAACAGACGCTTCTCTGGAGGGATGGGGTGCAGTTCTTCAGGATCTGCAAATCAGTGGCAAATGGACAGACAGAGAAAAATCCCTACATATCAACCTCCTAGAACTGAGAGCAGTTCTTCACTCTCTTCAGGCATTCCTCCCTCGCATCAAAAACTCAGCAGTGCTTGTGCGCACGGACAACACAACCACAATGCACTACTTGAACAAGCAGGGAGGGACGCGTTCTCTGACGCTGTCTCGAGAATCGCAAAAAATCTGGAACTGGCTACTGCTCAACAACATCACATTGACAGCAGAGTATGTCCCAGGAAAGGACAACATAATAGAAGACGCTCTCAGCAGACAGAGGTCACTGTCCCACGAATGGGAACTGGACCAACAAGTTCTCAACGACATCTTCTCGGCATGGGGCAAACCACACATAGACCTCTTTGCCACCAGGGAGAACGCCAAATGCCACAGCTTCGCAAGCTGGCATCCCCAACCGAGGTCACTAGGAAATGCATTTTCCATCGCATGGCACAACGTGTTTGCGTACGCATTTCCGCCATTTCCCCTGATAACCAGTCATTCGGAAAATGAAAATGGAACACTGCACCTTGATTCTCATTGCCCCATACTGGCCGAGACAACATTGGTTCACGGACCTCCGTCGCCTTTCTGTTCAACCATCAATCCAACTACGTCAACATCCAACTCTTCTCTCAATGTCCAGAGGCCAAGTACTCCACCCGAATCTGAAATCTCTCAGATTATCGGCATGGCTCCTGAGTACAGAGAATTCTGTCACCTAAACATCCCGCAGGAGTGCAAGGATGTCCTAGCTAAAGCAAGAGCTGTCAGTACAAACAAAACTTATTCCTTGAAATGGAAACGCTTTTGTATTTGGTGTTCAGACAACAATATCCATCCTTTCAGAATCACGCCAGAGCAAATACTACCTTATTTACTACATCTGGCACAAACAGGGCTTGCACATGCCTCCATTAGAGTTCATCTAGCAGCAATCTCACGCTTTACAAGGACTTCAAGAGGTCCCTCACTATGGTCCAACAGGCTGATAAAGCAATTCCTTAAAGGACTCTATAGATCTTTTCCAAGGCCAAGACGTATACCACCAACATGGCACCTTAATATAGTACTCAACCAATTGATGAAACATCCATTTGAGCCCATACATAGGGCTGATCTCAAATACATCTCTTGGAAAACTGCACTTCTTTTGGCCTTAACATCAGCAAGAAGGGTCAGTGAGTTACAAGCGCTTTCTATACAAGATCCTTTCATGCAATTCAGAGAGGACAGAGTCATTTTAAGAACTAATCCTCGCTTCATTCCTAAAGTCCCCTCGGACTTCCATCTCAATGAACCACTTGTACTTCGCTCATTCTTCCCGAACCCAAGTACTGTGGCTGAAAGATCTCTCCACTCTTTGGACCTCAAGAGATGTCTAAAATGTTATCTAGACAGAACAAAAAATTTCAGAAAAACAAATCAACTTTTCATAGCCTTCAGCAGACCTAGAAAAGGCATGCCACTCTCTTAGCAAAGCATTTCCCGATGGATATCAGCGGCAATTGCCTTTTGCCATGACAAAGCCGGACGTCCATTACATTCCACAGTCCGAGCGCATTCCACAAGGGCTGTGTCCACATCGGCAGCACTATTCGCTGGAGTACCGATTCTGGACATTTGCAGAGCAGCGACCTGGAAATCGCCGCATACATTTACCAGGCACTACTGCCTGGATACGGAACTGATGCAGGATGCAGCTGTGGCCCAGGCTGTACTTCGCCATCTATTCCAGTGAGATGAGCCTTCCTTCTTCCCACCGTCCTGCAATGGTATGCACATTTATTTACTTATTCCTTGTGTTACTGATGGTTTATAGTCGTATGATATGTTTTATCTCAGACTAATTCTTATGTTCCATCGCAAATGTGCATAATGTATTGCTTGCTATTCTGATTCAGGCATGTGAATCTATGAAAGACACCCATAATACTGGATAAGGAATGCGTTACTTACCTGTAACAGCAGTTATCCAGTATTGGTGTCTTTCATAGATTCACATGCAACCCTCCCGCCTCCCCAGGAAGTACTCATCTCTCACTCCAGAACATATATTACGTCTACCTAGCTTGGTGCGTACGAAAATCTGAGAGACTGAGGCTCCTGGCAGGAAGGTTCTAGAGGGAGGTGGTAGCTGATTGGCTACCTTCAGGATTTTGGTCCTTTTTACAAAAGGACATAGATAGGCTACTAAGGCAAGGCCTTTAGGCCTACTTTTCTCTATGTATGTCTATTAGACATTACTTTTCTATTACCGGGGCTCCCATCTCGACGACGGGGAATGATTCAGGCATGTGAATCTATGAAAGACACCCATAATACTGGATAACCCACAGTGGATAACTGCTGTTACAGGTAAGTAACGCATTCCTTATCATGTGATAGGCATTGCTTGTGAACTCTGAAATTATATTTCCTGATGGACCATTCTTTCACACACTCTGTTGTGAATACATTGTTATTTTCAATTAACCTAGTTGACTCCATCAATAAATGGTGGCAGTGGTAACCAGTAAGGACACTTTTAGATAATGAAGTAAAGGAATTACACTTGCCTCTAGAACATGATTGTCCAAGCCCTATTGTCAGTCTCTTGTGCACTGCCGCAGTTTTGTCTTTGCCTTTGATGGGTGGCTACCTGATTATGTTCTTGAGCACACCTAATATGCCGGTCATTTTGAATCTAATTTGGAGTTTCCATTGAATCTTTGAGGCCATAATAGATTTTGATAATAGAGCCTAAAATTATGTACACATTTTTATAGAGAACCATTACCACAGGATGAAAAAGGTTCGCAATGGTAGTAAGTGGTGCAAAATAATGGAATAAAAGGTAGACTTGATTCTTACAGTCTTTTTGCAAGATTTTCTTTAATGGACGCACGCAAAGGGTAACAGGGAAGTTCATATGGCAAAAGGATGTAAAGATATATAAAAGCATGTTACGTTAATTTCGATATTGCTTTCCACCAATAGCATGGATTATGATGTTTGTAAAGTTATGAACTTAAATGGCAAATCTAGATAAATAGATATAAAAAAGTTGCAGGGTTTTTGATTCACAGTAAGCATAGGTTAATGTAACATCTTTGTAGAAGGGCATACTGAAAGCTTCTTAATTATAATGTTCAAATTGTTGTAACATTTGGTTGTTGTTAATTACCACTGCTTGTCTCCCTAACAGGAATTGCAGAATGACTTAGATCGAGAAACAAATATTTTACAACAGTTGGAAGCCCAGAAGCAAGATGCACAAGACCGGCTTGAGGAAATGGACCAGCAAAAAGCCAAGCTGAAGGACATGCTGAGCGATGTGCGGCAGAAGTGCGAGGAGGAATCCCAGATGGTGAGCAGCAGCCTCAAGGCAGTGTGAAAGGACATACCTGCCTCATTTTGTGTGTGCCACTGGATGTGTCAGGATTCCTTGGTTTTCTTTTCTGCTTAATTTGTGAACATTTTTGATCGGTGCCTTTCATTCTAGCAAGCTCACTTATTGTACTGGTAGAGGCATGGCTAATCTGTTACGTGAGCTTTACTGTTCATCCCTGCACATCAGCGCTGCAAAAGACTGAAAGTGGAATGATTGAAATACGCTTTTTGAGTCCAAATTCAGGCACTTTCATTACTGTCTTATGTCAGCCTCTGGTAAACTAGTAAGGCAGTGATGCTCAAAGTATGGCCCAGGGGCTGCATGCGGCCCTCTTGACCTTTACATGCCCCCCTCCCTGGCCAACAACAGCACTGGGCTGCTGTACATTCAACTCCGCACTAACATTAAAAAGAAGTTAAATAAACAGGCAAGAATTTTTTTTAAGGTTAATTTAAGTTAAAGGAAAAAAGTAACTAGGGTTTCCTGCACAGCTTAAATTTAGAAACACCTTTATTTTTAAAGACATATTGCAGCAAACATGTAAAAATATGATAACGTGTTCAAAATTCCAAAAGTGTATATCATTGACATGCAGAACCATTTCACCTTAGTACATAAGATTCGATCAGTGCATTGAGAAATATTTTGTTTTTTAAGTGATAGTTTTCAAATTTGAATTTAGAAATTTTCCTCCCACTCCTCCCCTCGAGCCCCCTCCCCGTGAGCCCCCTCCCCATCTTGACAGCCATGTCAATACTGAACTAAGAGTTAAGTCAGTTGTTATATGCACCCTTTGGATGGCCTGGGTTTATATTTTACGTGAACAACATTATGGTTTCTTAAATCAAACACAGGAGAAGATTTTGTGCAGCACACATCCTGAAGTCATGAATTTCGAGATCCTCGTATGTAGTAATGAAAAAGGAGGGAATGCAAAATTAAAACAATTGCCTAGGATCACACACTTTAGTTAATTGGTTTCACTTCCTCCGACACCCACCTAGTGTGTCCCCCCCTCACCCCCCTCCCAATCCCCACCTGGCTGGTATCAGTGCGGCCCTCCATCACATCACTGACCAAACTTTGTTAGCCATAGAAAATGTTTGCGTCAGGGGCGTAACACAGGCCACCGCAGCCCACGCGGTGCGGGGGGCCCCTAGCTCCAAGAGGCCCCCTCAGCACTGCACTCTGGCCGGGAGAGCTCCTGATTGAGCCTGGAGGGGGGCCCCCTAAGTACCGTGCAGGGAGTCCCCCTCACTTTTCGTTACGCCAGTGGTTTGCGTGTGCCCATGCAGTAAGGGATAGTTTAGGTAAATGTTTTGTCAGTTTTTACTCCGGTCACTTACCACAGTGGAGCCCATCAGCTCATTCACCGGTGTCCATGTCCTATTTCATTCAGTCTCCCTGTTTGAAACATACAGTGTTAATTTTATTTATTTAAATTATTTATTTAAAACATTTGTATAGCGCAGCTATCACCTTACAGGTATCCTGGCGCTGAGATAGCTCCTAAGAAAGATGCACCGGGAGACAACAGTTGAATAAGCAGCAGTTAACATTTTGGAAACAGCCAAGTTTTGACCAGTTTCCTAAAAGGGAGAAGTTCACTTGTTTGACGGACATCCAAAGGCAAGCTGTTCCAGAGTTTCGCTGCTGCAACCCTGAAAGATCTTCCTCCTGTCCTGACTTTTTAAAATCTTGGTACTTTGACAAGACAGGCCGTTGTAGATCGGAGGGCTCTGGTTGGAATGTACCAGTCAAACATAGATTGCAGGGGGTCGGGCCCGACTCCATGCAAAGCTTTAAAAACAAGATAGAGAGATTTAAAAGCAACTCGCTGTCTCATAGGGAGCCAATGAAGCTCGGCCAGTGCCGCAGTGGCCGAGGATCTCCTAGGCCAGCCCAGGGCCAGTTTGGCAGCGGCAGTTTGAACTCTTTGGAGTCTGTCTAGCTGCACAGACGGGGCCTCGAGCAACAGCGCATTGCAATAGTCAAGGCGACTAAGAATGGTGCACCTGACTATTAAGGCCTGGGCCTGTGAGGGAAGGAGTGGCAAGATCTTGCGAAGTGATCGAATAAGGGCGGAGCAGGTGGACACTGTTTTCGCAACCTGGGCTTCCATGCTGAGTTTGTTGTCCATCATAACCCCCAGATTGCGAACAGTGGTGACCGGCTGTGGCTTTTCCAGGGTTTCAGGGGGCCAGAACTCCGCCGGGAACGGGCGAGGAATCCGACTTCCGGCACAGAACAGAACCTCGGTTTTAGAGGCGTTGAACTGTAGGGAATTTTTGTGTAGCCAGCCAGCCGTGTCTCGCAGACAGTCATGAAATGACTCCAAAGGAATCGCTTCCTCGCCCTCCCAAGAGAGGATGAGCTGAGTGTCGTCGGCATAGTTAATTGCTTTTAGCCTGTGGGATTTTATTAACGGAATCAGTGGTTTTAGATAGACGTTAAATAAAATCGGGCTGATGGACGAGCCTTGAGGCACCCCATGGATCACCGGGGAGAAGGCAGATTGAAACGGGGGAGGGACACAGCCTGCTTCCTATCCCGCAGGAAGGAGTGAAACCAATGCAGGGCAGTGCCGCCCACCCCGGCCTCTCATAGTCTCCAATAGAATCACGTGATTGACCGTATCGAATGCGGCAGACAGGTCCAACAGGATCAAGGCTACTGCCTGGCCCCTGTCTGCACGCATACGAAGGTCCTCCATGGCAGTAAGTAAAGCTGTTTCAGTGCCATGGGCTGGACGAAAGCCGAATTGTATTTCGTCCAGAAAATGATTCTGCTCCAGATGTTTGGAGAGACATGAACTCACCCAGCGCTCGGCAATTTTTGCCCGGGAATGGTAACAGGGAGATTGGTCGATAATTCTGTAGACACTCAGGGTTCAGAGAGGGTTTCTTCAACAGTGGCCTAATGAGAGCCTGCTTCCAAGGGGCAGGGACTAGGCCACTGCTCAGGGACTGATTGCAGATCCTGCGGAGAGTGGGAAAGAGTTCCTCTCCGGATGCCTTCCAGTTTTTAGGAGGAATGGGGTCAAGAGGAGAGCCCGAAGAGATCCCTTGAGCCAATCAGTCAAATTCCACCTCAGTAATGGAGGGAAACTCCCACAAGCGGTCCATAGGCTGGCACCCTGGGCTCGCCACTCCATAATCAATGACCTCAGGGCCGGTGGGGCCGGCCAGAGTGGGGGAGATGCTCAGGTTTCGAATGATAATCTCAATTTTTTCTTTGAAAAACAACGCAAGATTGTCGCAAAGGGATTGTGTGGGAGGGATTGATTTTTTAGCGCAGTCAGGGTGGGTAAGGTTGTTCAGAATCTGGAAGATACTTTTGGAACTGTTGGCGGCTGTACAAATTGTGGAACAATAGTAAGCGGACTTGGATTTCATAATCGCAGTTTTATATTCCAAAAGTTTGGTTTTCCTGAGTTGCTTGTTAGCATCAAGGTAACCCTGTCTCCATTTTCTTTCAGCCTGCTTACAGGCCAGTTTAAGGGCCTTTAGAGAGTCATCGAACCAAGGAGCTGATACTCTACCCTTGTGCTTACATTTTTTTTGTGGAACTAAGGAGTCAATAGTTGTCGCTATCCTAAGACAGAAGGCCTCATAGTTATCCTCACCTGGACAATTTGGAGAGAAGCTGTCCTCCACTTAGAACACGGCACCAGTAGTTCTCCGCCTTTCCAGAGCTTTCCAGTCTGTACGTGACTTCAGAGGAGGTACTGCGTGCCGGCATTTTAGCTCCCTTACAGTTGATATAGAATTTAAGGAGAGAGTGGTCAGTCCAGCCCATGGGCAGGATATCATTCAAATGTACTAGCTGCGGGTGGAGAAGATAAGATCAAGTCGGTGCCCTGCTCTATGAGTGGGTTCCCTGACTAGTTGTTGCAGCCCCACGCTCTCACAGGAGAGCAAAAGATTGTGCAGTCCAGTATCTAAAGGACCATTCGGCCATAAATTAAAATCCCCTATGATAATTAGCTTATTGTGGGAAGTCGCCATGTTGGAAAGAGAAGTAAGTAGCGATTGTTGATGCTGGGCACTGAAGGCCCCCGGAGGGCGATAACAGATAATTACCGTGAAGGTAGCTCCTATATGACTGTTAATTGAAAGGCCGATGAGCTCAGTCCCAACAACCGGGTCCATATCTAGGATGTTAACGTGCCAGGAGGCTCTATAGATAATTCCCACCCCCCGACCTTTGGGTCTGGGTAAATGCAGGATTTTATAATCCTGCGGACAAGCCAGTCAAGTTCGATTAGACAGTCAGAGTGGGTCCACGTCTCGGTACAAAAAAGAGCATCTAACTGATAAGTTTCTACTAATAGTTGAATTTCAGCAGCATGCTTCGGCAGTGATCTTACATTAAGAAGTCCGCACGATAGCAGACCCCTGATCGCAAAGTCATTCAGAGGGAAAGCAGTATCGGCAAATGAAAAGTGTCCTTCACACGCATACTCACTCAGGTTGAGCAGAGTCTCCCGAGAGTATAGTGAAGGGGAAGCCCCATGGCTTATGGTAAGCTGGGCAGAGTAGCCCGCGCTCGCCGCGGCCTGGTCGCAGACGGGCTTGCCTTTGGCGCGCTGCCGGCGCGCCCGCTGCGCTCGTCCCCTGCGCTTCCGTTCTGTTAAGGTGTGAAAGGCGTGAAAATAGGTAGACCTTGGTCAGAAGGTGTTGGAGTAAGTCTTTTAAGATTTCAAAAGATTACACCTCTATCAGCAAGTCGTTTATGTTGTATTTCACTGAAACTGCAAGACATGTAAGTATGTCCTCCCCAAAATTCACCTCTTATACTAGAATGTTTGAAATTTTATATTATGTTTTTGTTCAGGTTACATGTTTTATAAGCAATTCACTGGCAGCCATTTATATTGATTTTTAAGAGATTTTAAATAGCAATTGAATTGTTTGATTGATTGAAGTAGCTACAGTGAATGTGCATTTAACTTGATGTCCAAGGTATCCATTAAAACACACACATGGAACACAGGTTAATAGCAAAGAGAGACAAGGGTAAAAGTAAACATAAAGCTAGAAAACTCCTGTAAACTTAATCATATGTGAAGCTGCCTATATGCAGTAAAATTTAGAGTTCAATGTGCTGTACTTTACGTACACGTATCCGCATTGGTACACATCCATATTGCTGCTTGAAGACCTGTTCTCTGTGGTTGGCTAGCCAGTTTCTCTTCCATCTTCCTCTATCTGACTGCAAGAGTGTGGAAGCCTCCCGCCTTAGAATGCAACTGGATCTCAAGTGAGGGCCCTTGCGTATGCAGTATGGGAGGCATTTACACTTACCTGTTTGCTCCGCGTGCCTCTTTAACAGTTTTGTCACTGTTTTGTTGATAGCTTTTGATTCATTAAAGTTATCCCTGCCAGATGCCAACTTCTTTCATTGGTGGCACCCTATAAATTAAAAAAAGCAGTTGATTAAATCTAACAGTTTGCACAGAATACTGCCTTTTGATTGTGTAATTGCAATTATAATGTGGAATGGTAATTTTCTCCGGTTAGTAATTGCGCAGAACTCTGAGTGTTTGTTTGCTTATAATAAAATCAGTTGCATTTGTGCCACACGCTTTATGTACTTTTCTGACTTGCTTCTGTATCTTATTTTTTTCTTAGATTTCGTCTTTGAAAATGCAGATCCACTCTCAAGAATCGGACATGAAAGCACAGGAGGATGAACTGAGCCGGGCCAAGTCCGAGCTCAACCGGCTGCAGCAGGAGGAGACTCAGCTGGAGCAGAGTATCCAGGCTGGGAAAGTTCAACTCGAGACTATAATCAAGTCTTTAAAATCCACGCAAGACGAAATTAATCAGGTTTGGACAATGCCTGTGCTGCCATCTGAGCTCTGCCTCACACTATTACAATCGCGACTGTGCAACTTTTCATTCTTAGTCAAAGAAATGAAAGCGACTAAGATTCTTTTTTATATATCAGCTTAAAACATGTGCTTCATTTTAAAGGAAAACCAGGTTTACTTTTGTTGCCTATAATCTTTTTCTCAAAACATTGGTTTTGTTTGTGCTACAAGTTTCTAATGAGAAACATCCCAGACATCATTCCTTTCATAGACATGTAGGTGAATGATGACAGTGCAAAGCTGTGACTGACAGCAATGAGGTTTTTTTCAATTACATCTATCTGGAACGGTGATCTTGTTTTTTTTATTGTATTAACTGGGGATTGTTGATAGATGTGATTTAGTTTAAGCCAATTTAATAATAGAAGTGTTGTCATATCATGCCTGATCCGGCTTCACTGCTGTGATAAGTCATGCTTTGGTCTTAAGGGCTGCAAAATAGGGTACTATTAAGCAGAGTGTCTCGGGGGAGGACTGTTGATTGGGCAGCTTCACAGTACATATGTTGCATGACAAGGTTTTGCCCTTATCTAACAAAAATATCTGAAATGTGGTGATCCTCTATAGTAAGGAGGATACTTTGATATGTGAAGTTCATGGATTTTCCTCCTTTTACTTCTTGGTGTGCCAGTTCCAAGTGGAGAGGGCGTCTTGCCTTTCTGTTGGTTGCGGTGGCATAACATTGGCCGCAGGTGCGGGGGGGGGGGGGGGGGTGGACTGAGCTTCCGGGGGTCCCTTAATACAGTACCCTGGCCTAAGAGCTCTTAACTCAGTCCGGAGGGGGGGGCTTCATGTACTTTGCAGGGGTGCCCTCTCATGTTTCATTACGCCACTTTTAGGTTAAGATTACTTTTGGTGCTGTCGGTTACTCTGTTTCTCAGAGTTCAGTTTTGATAATTGCACGCAATCAACTTTTCAACATAAATGAGGCACAGGTTTGAGATGCAGCACAGTCTCCAGTAATGTGATAAATTGTACAACCCGGTGTTGTCTAACTATTTTCGCCAGTTGACGTCTTACATGGCAACTTACACAAGTAGTTGTTCCAGCAGTTAGAAAAAGTTCAGGAAAAATACTAAGGTTTCTTAGTGGCTGCTAAATTGAGCATGAGTTGGTTTGGAGGAGATGGTGCCTGAACGTACTTTGTGTGCAGTACGTGAGAACAAAAGCAGGGCTGAGAGAGATGCTCTTCAGCTCCAGAGAGCAGATATAATGGTGTTCCAATGCTCTTTGTTTCTTTTGTTTTTTACTCCGTTTTCTTGGTAACTGGAATGGATTCGGTCATGGCTGCTATGACCAAATAGAAAGGTACCACAAAACAATAGAGAGGCACATTTTCTGTCTCAAAAAAAGTTAACTCCACTGTTCTTTCATGTTAATAACAGAGATCACTAATGATAAACATTTTTAAAATATCAACCCTGCTGAAGAAGGGTCTTACCAGTGTTAACTTTGCCTTTTATCTTCCTCCCAGGCAAGAAGTAAACTGTCTCAACTCCAGGAAAGCCAGCAAGAAGTCAACAAGAGTATCGAGCAGTGCAATGAGACTCTTAACGGAATCCATGCTGGGAGCATGACGAATCTGGCGGACATGAATGAGAGCGCCCCAACACGGGACAAAAACAGCTATGGCACTCTGGTAATAACAAACAAACACCAGCTAGTCTACTGTTAGAATTAACTGGGGTTTTTTTCTTCATATTATAGAGTGTTCTCATGTGCATTTTAACCCCTTCCACGCTGATGACGAGCTGGGCTCGTCATGAGGTAGCCTCCTCGCACGCTGATGATGAGCCCAGCTCGTCACGTAAAGTGCGCTTTAAAAAATCGCAGCGTACGAGCGGAATTCCGCCCGCACGCATGCGGTTAAAGTGATTGCCTGAAAAGCAAGATTACCGTATAAACATCTGGGCGTTAAATGACCAAACAGACATAGAGAACTAAGTTATTTTTCTGCTTCCCTGTAGTCCTCCCGCTCTCGAGCTCTCCGCTGTCCACAGTAGATTTCTGCTCAAGACGACATTCCACCACTCAGTGAGTCATTGCACCCATGGTGAACAAGCTTGATTCAGATAAGTTGCTCCATAACCCCGACATAGTTCCACATTTTGTCTAATTTTGTAAGCATATGTGATATTGCTCTGTCTAAGTCCCTCTTATAGACAAGCGTATGATCTGCGTAATGCGACACTACATGTGTCAGATTGCTTATCTTCATTCCCTAGTCCACCGCGTCTGGTCTCATCTCAATAGTTTGTGCCTCCAAAGCTATAGTGAAATGGAGCAATGACTGAGGAAAGCCCTTTGTCATTCCACAGCTCCATTCCCATTTTTCTGAAATCATGCCTCCTGTCTTGGCCCTTACTGAAGGGCATGTATACAATAGCCTAATCCATCCCTAAATTCATGGCCCAAAATGTTATACTTCCAAGGCATATACATAAAAACCCTTCCTATAGTGCCGGATGCCTTTTATGTGCCTAGGGAGGCCACAACATAAGCCTTCTCATCCATTTCCAGGAAATCCCTTAAAATGTGCGGATTAAAATGATGCTCCTATGTGGAATTATTTCAGACTAGTCACTCTGTTCCCGTGTCAGGATTACCGACGCTGGTACACAATCACCAGGTACACTGCAGAAGGTTGGGTATTGCCTGAATTTCTCTTGTACTCAAGAACTGGAAGTCATTCTCTAGGGTTTGACATAGTCTCCTATAGTCCAAGGTACATAAAAGGAATGAGAGAGCACCCTTGTTCAATGACTCAGCTAGCCGAGTCATTTGGGGCTCTAAGGAAGATGGCACCTTCGATGAAGAAAACATTGTGTCTTTGGATAAAGTCTGGTCCTCAAGGATGGATGAGTTGGCAGGCCTGTCTCCCTCTGTGGCTGTCACTGCAGATTGCTTGTGAGTTGGAGAGCATCGCGATTGGCCATCCAGAACGTATTCAGTGCTTGGAGAGACTTTGAAGAAGTCTGTCCACCCTTTAGAATTAGTAGCACTAGCACAAATCCCTCCCACCTCAGAGGACCTCTGTGAAGATTGGATACATTTGAGCTTAGCCTTTGTGGGGAACAGTGAATCTGCTGGCAACTATAATTCTTCATTGGTTCAAGAGTGGCCTCCTGTGGTCACTTTTTTGTATCCTATTTACATTCTTTGACATTTTATTTTTGCTAGCATGTTTTAGAGGGTTGACTGCTTGGTCTCATGCCTTTAATCTTATTTTGGCACCTCTTAAATACTTTAATACTATTTCGTTGTGCATGCTACTTTGTACTGATGGTGCCAGGGATAAGCCAGGTTTTCTCAATGAAATAGTATTTTCCTAAAACTACACTATTACTAATTGTGTGGGTTCTTCATTCAGAAAGTACTAATCAAGTCTCTTACAACCCTCCTGTGGGGATGCTCTTTTTCCCCATCTGTAGTTTGCACTGCTTTCTGGAAAATCCGTCCTTCACATTTTCACAGTCCCAAATGCATTCTGGGCAAGGAAAGATCTGCAGAGGGAGTGACAGTAACAAAAAACAAATAATTACCGCCACCTCAACTCTCAAATTACATCAACTGCAGTACGACAAATATCATGCAAGGATTACACCGCTACAACATGTGCCCCATTCAGACAGGCACTCACCCTAGAGTGGCTATGAAAATGCCAAGCCTATTGCATTTGCAAGCGCTGATTGATCAGTGCCTCCCTTACCTTGTGCATTCTAAAGCCCCATTCTAACAAAACAGTAGATGCAATTTGTTTCTTGCTAATTGTAATTCAGTGCCATTTTCTCAGCCGTGCTCATATTTGTAGGTCAAGCTCTCAATGTTTTGGCTACATAGTTTTTGAATCGTCAACGGCGGCTCCAAAGCGGAGGAGCTGCTGCCCACTGCTATGCAGCAGTGAAATAAAGGAAACATAAAATGATAACAACTTAAGGGTATTATTTTATTTTTTCCTGCTGCAGCAAGTTTGTTGCGGGGCTGCTCCGATAACAGACGAGCAGACTCAAAGTGCGTATTAATGTTTGCCCAACCCTCCCGGGCTGGCCAAATCTTCATGCGCACTTTACATGTAATCCATGCAGTCTGCATTGCAGCCTGCATGGAGAACATGCCCAGGTTCCCATTCCCTGGCGGCGCTCAGACCAATCGCAACACTGCATCACAGCGTTGATTGGCTCAGGGGAACCTGGGGGCTTCCTGATCCGCCCCGAGGAGAAAGATGGCAGAGGAAAGACGTGGCAATCAGGTACGTTTTTTTTCTTCTCATTTTTAAACCCCCTTAACCCTCCTCCCTCCCGCCCTTGATTCGTTCTGGCCTCCACTGTGAAACAAACTATCAAAAGATTACTCTTTTTTTAAAAATCAGAAAATATCTGAAAAAGAAAAAAAAAGCATCTTATACAGCTACTACAATACCTTTTTACTATACTTATAAACGTTTACACTATTTGCTTTCAAGAGCATATTAATCTATTCAGCTCATGTTTTAAATTACTTACTTGAAAAATGCCTTAAAGCAGGGGACTGAAAGTCTGCAACCAAAAGAATGTATTAAACAAAGGTATCATTCTTTCATGCTTGTTAGAAAAGCACAAATATGTTTTGATCTGATTAATATTATATTCCCTCAGTTTTAATTAAATGTGTATTGCTTGCCTTTTATTTGTGGTTCGTAGGAGGATCCCTTCAAGAATAAAGCTGTGCCGCTGACTAATAACACTCCAGAGACGCACGCAGACCCATTCCAGGCGGAAGATCCATTTAAGACCGATCCCTTCAAAGGAGCGGATCCCTTCAAAGGCAGTAAGTGGCTCCAGCAATATCTGCAGGTCGAAGGCCCTGTTTCAAAGCGATCAATATTCCATGAAGTCTCATCTGTTGTGTTGTACGCAGTCTAATCAAAGATGGATTGCCTGTTTTTGTATGCAAAGATTTCGTATGGGGACTGTTATTATAGTATGCCTTTGTGCATAGTTCTATCATCTAGTGTTTTGGCTCAGAATATCATCTTATTGACCTCAAAGTAGAAAACTTGGAGTTGGTTTTAGGTATGGCAAGGGTTGACGCACTATAATATTGGGCCAGAATCGTTTTTTTCTGTAATCTGGTTTATAAGTGTCATTAAAGACTTCAAGAATAGCAAAGATATAAGCCTGTAATCGAAGCCTTAAGCACAGATAGGGTCCTTTCAAAATCAGAATCTACAATGGCCAGGCATAAAAGAATGATATCAAGAGTCATAATTTATGAGACAGATATCATGGTCAACTTTATTCATCACATTGCGGATTGGAGGAAAGGTATGGATATATATATGGCGGCTGAAAGGGTCACTTATAAAGCGAGAGGCTGCCCGAAGAAGTACCATAGAGTATGGGGGAAATGGAGACGCTTCTATGGCCTGGATGAGGGACTTTGAGAGAGTAGGGTGGATTTCAAGAGGTGCTCTACTGTACACAGGAGGGACCCGGGGGCACCAATATCATACGATGAAAGATGGGATTTTCAATATATATGTGTTATTTTGTTTAGTGATGTGCGGTAGTAGGTGGGAGGCGGTGGAGGGAGGGTAGGAAGTGATGACTATTCGGATGTGACATGCTTGTTATGTTTTTGGTTTTTCTTTTTGTTTGAAAATGCAAATAAAAATAATTAAAAAAAACAAAAACGTTATTCATCACTTTCATATCTGAGCTGAAGGCCATCAGCCAACCAAAAGAGCCATTGCACAGAGAGTAGGGGGTAGTTGCCCATGTCAGGTGTTTGATGGTGAAGGATGAGACACGAGGCCACATGTATTTCTGCCACCTTGCTGCACACTGGTCCATATTACAGCTGTAGTGAGAGTAACCCTGACAACATGAGTGCACAGTCAACAAATAGACACATGTTAGTGTAAGTGGGTGGTGACGAGACTAGAAGTATGCAATGCTACATATTCTAGACTTCATTTCTCGCTGAGTATCTTTTGTGTTGTCGACCATACCAGATGTCTGTCTTAGAAGTGCTGAAACATGTTTCTGTTGCCCTCATTTGAAAGCGGTTTTATGAGTATAATCATTAGGATACTCCCTCTTTGCCCTTGTCTCTTTAGTGACTACAATCCATATGTTTGAACTTTACCAAACATGCTATGATGCACTGGTTCGACCAATTGTGCGTGCCATGTAACTGTTTTTATTCATTTATACGAAAGATTGTTACGACTTTGTGCCTGTCTTACTTTTGCTTTTTTTTTAAAGATCCTTTCGGCGATGACCCATTCAAAGAAAGTGATCCATTCCACAATTCTGCTCCAGAAGATGTATTTAAGAAGCCTGCAAAGAGCGATCCATTCACGACGGACCCATTTACAAAAAATCCCACACTCTCCTTAACGCTCTCCTTAAAGGTAAGTCGTTGACTGTGGAAGGGGAATTGGCAGCTTAAACCAGACTTAGACAGTTGACTGTGTTTCGACGGTGCTTGATCTAGCATTCAAGTATTCGCCTCTTTTAGATGACTTCCTGTTGAACTCAGTGTGTGCAAGCTCTTTGAAGGCTGCATACCATATTTACTAATACAAGCCTTTAATCTTCTATCTGTTGCAGATAATTCCTTTGCTTTTGTGGCTAATTTAGAAAGTTTTGTGTGGGGAGATAAATGCATGCTGCAGACCTGAGAACAATTTGTGTTTTCACAAATAAGTATACACTTTGGACATATCTCCTGAGGCGGTCTTTTGTCAGGCCCATTCCTTTTTTTGCTGCTTACACAACCATCGTCTCACTCTTTTTTTTGGACCATAAATGTAACCGGTTGTGGTTGTGCTCAGATTCCTAGTGCAAGTTTGTAGAATATTTTGTGTGCAAAAGGCTTATTTCACAGCTTTATTCATTTAATTGCATGAGAGAGTATAGAAATGTGCTGACTGCACCAATGACTGAAGAACTGAAAGTGATGCTATATGGACAGGAGAGAACTTCAGTTTGCTTTTCCAAACATTAACTGCATTTCTGTGAAAACATGTAACTGAGCAATATAGTCGTTCCCTCTTTTTAGGGCTCGGACTCCTCCCCACTGTAAGTGGGGGAGGAGTTTCGAGATCCTAATGTTAAAGAAGAAAAAAAAGAAGTATCTCCTAGGGCTTTGGCCGAGACAAATTCCACACATTCCTTAGCGTGTTCTGTCATCTGGCCAGTGATTCGTCTTCGTTGTGTTGTCGTTTTAATAGGCTTGAAGTGATAGGGTAAATGTAGTTTTGTTCCGCCATTTTGGGCATATTTCGTTCGTGCTCGCGCAAAGAAGTACATTAATTATAATTAGGAGCTGTCAGGGTGCCTCTGTAAGTGAATCCAGATGGCCGGGCGCGTTCACCATTCAGCAGCGCTCAGCGCGCAGCTGCTCCATGCCAGGCCGTGAAAGGGCTTCATTAGTTCAAGAACAAGAGTCTTACGTTCTGTCATGGGCTGTTCTTTTAATCTCAGTTTCTTCCACAGATTTATTCGCGTGTGTTTTAAAGAGGCTGAAGGGAAATCCGCCCAGCAGACCGGGAATTCGGCTCCAGTGTTTTACTTCTCTGCAGTGGCTGCTGCAGCCCCTCTGCCTGGTTTATAGCACTGCATTCCGAATATGCAAATGCGCTATTCAGCAGACAGTTTTTATGGCTGAATTTCTGTAGCAACACAGGGGATGCGCGTTTACTGGGCCAGGTTAGCAGTGCATTCCGCAGATAAAATCCGGGTTTCCAACAGCCTGAAGGATCTGCCTGGAAACCAGTTAATGCTTAACCAGAAAAGGAAGTTTCCTGCATAAGGCGAATTGCTTTGCACCAATCTGCCCGTCTGTCTTTCCGTAGGACTGTTTGTCCGTCCAGACAAGTGTCTGTCTGGTGGAGGGGTAGGTGGTTAGCAAGACCTGCTGTTTTTCAAGGTGCGGGCTGATGAGGGCAATTGAAGCAAGATTGAAGCAGCAAGCACGCACACATGTAACCAAAATATTGTTTTTTTTGTATTGCTGGTCAACATCCCCCTCCGCGGGGCCTGCCCACGGCGGGCTGGCCGAGCATGCTACGCTCAAGTGTAAGTTGATGTCCAACAAAGCAAGACGGAAGTTCAACGCCATACAACAATAGAAATCTGGATATGGCATGAACCACACTTAACCTCCAGGCAAATTAAGTTACCACGCATCAGAAATGTACGTCAGAGGGGTATAGCAAGTAACCATAGGCAGAACAAGCCGCTCTGAAGTGTCGAAAGACAAGGGCCTTCAATGTTGTGCAACAATAAAATAAGACGTCAACAGTTGTCCCCGTTTTTCACTGTTTCCAAATGTAATAACCGGATAATGGGATGTGCTTAAAACAAGTTTGTTTGGCAGTAAAAACAAAACATATTCTCTGAAAAAATTTCTCTGTATTAATTATAATGCATATATATATATATATATATATATATATATATATATATATATATATATATATATATATATATATATATATATACATTGACAGAAGAGAACATACATTGCTCACAATATGAAATACAGTGGATGTGGTGGCGTACAAAATACATTTCACGGAGACTGGTGTAATATGGGAAATATTTCACAGATCCATGTTAAAGTTTCATCGGCATAATTACAGACCCGTACCACTTACTTAGCTTTACCATTGGCAATTGGTTCTTCAACGTTCTATTCATGGAAGGTAAACAAACGGGTGCATTCTCCTTCCAGCCAATGCCACTGTCAGCTGTACTTTGCAGAAAGCGGCTTTAACAAACTCCCTGCTTTTTCTAATATTCTACATACTTATCTGCGTAATTATTTTTCTCTCCTTTTATTGCTGCCAGCCAGTAATTAACGTTGTCTTTATAAACCTGTCCTGGCACAATTTGGCGGTGCAGAGTGGCGGCGCAGAGTGGCGGCGCAGAGTGGCGGCGCAGAGTGGCGGCGCAGAGTGGCGGCGCAGAGTGGCGGCGCAGAGTGGCGGTGCGGCGGTGCAGAGTGGCGGTGCAGAGTGGCGGTGCAGAGTGGCGGTGCAGAGTGGCGGTGCAGAGTGGCGGTGCAGAGTGGCGGTGCAGAGTGCAGAGTGGCGGTGCAGAGTGGCGGTGCAGAGTGGCGGTGCAGAGTGCAGAGTGGCGGTGCAGAGTGGCGGTGCAGAGTGGCGGTGCAGAGTGGCGGTGCAGAGTGGCGGTGCGGCGGTGCATAGTGGCGGTGCATAGTGGCGGTGCATAGTGGCGGTGCAGAGTGGCGGTGCAGAGTGGCGGTGCAGAGTGGCGGTGCAGAGTGGCGGTGCAGAGTGCAGAGTGGGGGTGCAGAGTGGCGGTGCAGAGTGGCGGTGCAGAGTGGCGGTGCAGAGTGGCGGTGCGGCGGTGCAGAGTGCAGAGTGGCGGTGCAGAGTGGCGGTGCAGAGTGGCGGTGCAGAGTGCAGAGTGGCGGTGCAGAGTGGCGGTGCAGAGTGGCGGTGCAGAGTGCAGAGTGGCGGTGCAGAGTGGCGGTGCAGAGTGGCGGTGCAGAGTGGCGGTGCAGAGTGGCGGTGCAGAGTGGCGGTGCAGAGTGGCGGTGCAGAGTGGCGGTGCAGAGTGGCGGCGCAGAGTGGCGGCGCGGCGGTGCAGAGTGGCGGTGCAGAGTGGCGGTGCAGAGTGGCGGTGCAGAGTGGCGGTGCAGAGTGGCGGTGCAGAGTGGCGGTGCAGAGTGGCGGTGCAGAGTGGCGGTGCAGAGTGGGGGTGCAGAGTGGGGGTGCAGAGTGGGGGTGCAGAGTGGGGGTGCAGAGTGGGGGTGCAGAGTGGGGGTGCAGAGTGGGGGTGCAGAGTGGGGGTGCAGAGTGGGGGTGCAGAGTGGGGGTGCAGAGTGGCGGTGCAGAGTAGTGAGTGGAGAGTAGTGAGTAGTGAGTAGAGTAGTGAGTAGAGTAGTGAGTAGTGAGTAGAGTAGAGAGTAGAGAAGTGAGTAGAGAGTAGAGTAGTGAGTAGTGAGCAGAGTAGTGAGTAGTGAGCAGAGTAGTGAGTAGTGAGCAGAGTAGTGAGTAGTGAGTAGAGAGTAGAGAAGTGAGTAGTGAGTAGTGAGTAGTGAGTAGTGAGTAGTGAGTAGTGAGTAGTGAGTAGAGTAGTGAGTAGAAAGTAGTGAGTAGAGTAGTGAGTGGAGAGTAGTGAGTAGTGAGCAGAGTAGTGAGCAGAGTAGTGAGTAGTGAGCAGAGTAGTGAGTAGTGAGCAGAGTAGTGAGTAGTGAGTGCAGAGTAGTGAGTGCAGAGTAGTGAGTGCAGAGTAGTGAGTGCAGAGTAGTGAGTGCAGAGTAGTGAGTAGAGTAGTGAGAAGAGTAGTGAGTAGAGTAGTGAGTAGAGTAGTGAGTAGTGAGTAGAGTAGTGAGTGGAGAGTAGTGAGTAGTGAGCAGAGTAGTGAGCAGAGTAGTGAGTAGTGAGCAGAGTAGTGAGTAGTGAGCAGAGTAGTGAGTAGTGAGCAGAGTAGTGAGTAGTGAGCAGAGTAGTGAGTAGTGAGTGCAGAGTAGTGAGTAGTGAGTGCAGAGTAGTGAGTGCAGAGTAGTGAGTGCAGAGTAGTGAGTGCAGAGTAGTGAGTGCAGAGTAGTGAGTAGAAAGTAGTGAGTAGAGTAGTGAGTAGAAAGTAGTGAGTAGAAAGTAGTGAGTAGAAAGTAGTGAGTAGAGTAGTGAGTAGAGTAGTGAGTAGAGTAGTGAGTAGAGTAGTGAGTAGTGTGTAGAGTAGTGTGTAGAGTAGTGTGTAGAGTAGTGTGTAGAGTAGTGAGTAGAGTAGTGAGTAGAGTAGTGAGTAGAGTAGTGAGTAGAGTAGTGAGGTGAGTAGAGTAGTGAGTAGAGTAGTGAGGTGAGTAGAGTAGTGAGTAGAGTAGTGAGTAGAGTAGTGAGTAGAGTAGTGAGTAGAGTAGTGAGTAGAGTAGTGAGTAGAGTAGTGAGGTGAGTAGTGAGTAGAGTAGTGAGGTGAGTAGTGAGTAGAGTAGTGAGGTGAGTAGTGAGGTGAGTAGAGTAGTGAGGTGAGTAGAGTAGTGAGGTGAGTAGAGTAGTGAGTAGAGTAGTGAGGTGAGTAGTGAGGTGAGTAGTGAGGTGAGTAGTGAGGTGAGTAGTGAGGTGAGTAGAGTAGTGAGTAGAGTAGTGAGGTGAGTAGAGTAGTGAGGTGAGTAGAGTAGTGAGGTGAGTAGAGTAGTGAGTAGAGTAGTGAGGTGAGTAGAGTAGTGAGGTGAGTAGAGTAGTGAGGAGAGTAGTGAGGTGTGAGTAGAGTAGTGAGGTGAGTAGAGTAGTGAGGTGAGTAGAGTAGTGAGTAGAGTAGTGAGGTGAGTAGAGTAGTGAGTAGAGTAGTGAGGTGAGTAGAGTAGTGAGGTGAGTAGAGTAGTGAGTAAAGTAGTGAGGTGAGTCGAGTAGTGAGTAAAGTAGTGAGTGCAGAGTAGTGAGTAGAGAAGTGAGTAGTGAGTAGGACATCACAGGCAGCAGCTGTGCAAGCTTCTTACACTCAGAAGGAGACCACAGGCAGCTGAGTTGCAAGCTTCTCCCACTCACAAGAAGGACATCACAAACAGCAGCGGTGCAAGCTTCTCACACTCACAAGAAGGACATCGCAAACAGCAGCGGTGCAAGCTTCTCACACTCACAAGGAGACCACAGGCAGCTGAGGTGCAAGCTTCTCCCACTCACAAGAAGGACATCACAAGCAGCAGCGGTGCAAGCTTCTCACACTCACAAGAACGACATCACAGGCAGCAGCAGTGCAAGCTTCTTACACTCACAAGGAGACCACAGGCAGCAGAGGTGCAAGCTTCGCACACACAAGAACGACAACACAGGCAGTAACGGTGCAATATTCTCACATTCACAAGGAGATCACTGGCAGTACACACCACATGAACACACTCCATAACACATAGCAACAATACATTGGCATTTACAATGCCATTAGCTCAAACTCAAATAAATCCGAGCCCGATTGCATTTCTAATGCTTGTTTCTTATGTGGCTAGGTTTCAAGAAGATAGCTATTCTTGATTAGTTTCCTATTTCTTACACAAACCTTTGGTGGTGCAGGCCAGCAGTTCCATTAGTTTGTATCTTTCTTTTCTTGTCCTTGATTGGATTGTTGAAAATATAAATTAGGAGCTGCACCTTGTGAAAGCAGTCCTTCACAATGACGTCCACCTCAGATTTGGGCACGCTGTCACTTACAGTTTGTTTACAATGATCTACATCTCCGTGTTTGAAAAAAGATTAAGAATGAGACGTCAGTGCATAGAGGTGGCGCCTATATGTGGCGTATGATTGGTCACTTCTAGGGTAGCACGAGATCACTGTGGAGCCACACAGAACGACCTTTCGGTGCTCCAGTTGTTGCTAGGAGAATTTTGCAGAGCCAGGTGGGCCTCTGGATATTCTAAAGGTGATGTATATGTGATTAGAGAGAGTATCTACCCGAAAGAGCATCTTGTTTGATTTGTTAATCCCTTTCTCTGATCGGGTACTTTTTAAAATTAATTTTTTTTCATGCTTCTGTGAGATGGTCTAAATTCAATCCTTCAACGTGACTCAGAGATAGGTTTTTCTGCACTGTCACTGTTTTTCAGTGCCAGATATAAATGTATTTATTTAGTAGACACTATCACTTAGCTTTGCAGCCACTTCACAGCGCTCTTACATTATAGAGATGACAGTACCATTGATGTCAAAGTTTTCTAGAGTGACAATGATGATGAATGTTGGGTCCAGCTTGTGCTTGTCAAGGTTTTCATAACGGAAGATAATCTTCACAGATATTATAGTGGAAACCAGGTATATCAAAAGGTTTCTGCTGAATAACCACATTCCTGCACCCCTCTTTGGTGATGAAATATAATGCTAAGACTGTAACTGAATGTAGCAAATTCGCTATCTTTCTGAGTTGGAAAATCCATTGGATGCTTCCTCCACTTGGTAAATGCAAAAACAACAGTTGATGGACAGAATGCAGAAAAAAGTCATACATTCACCCCAGTACATAGATCTGGGCCTAAATCAATGTTTTTTTTTGCTCACCATGCCATTCCAGTTTCAACCCAGTCGTATGCCAGTCAGTCTTGACCCTGTGCCTCATGGGAACATTCCAGCCCGAACTGCCAAGCCTGGTCCTCCCTGGACTGGAAACAAGCATCCTAGGACCGGTTTCGGGCTTTCACCCTTCTTCAGCCAGGCTAGCTTGATTCCAGTGGCATGGAGAGCACGGGACCCAAGTCTGGGCATACCCGTCCCACTTGGTGTGACAAATGCAAAAGCAACAGTTGATGGACAGAATGCAGAACAATGTCATACATTCACCCCAGTAAAGAGATCTGGGCCTAAACCCATCGTTTTTTTTGGTCACCATGCCATTCCAGTTTGAACCCAGCCATATGGAAATCAGTCTTGACCCTGTGCCTCATGGGAACAGTCCAGCCCGAACTACCAAGCCAGCTCCTCAATGTCCTGAATTTTTGCATTGTCCAGCATTCCGTCCATCAATTGTTTCTTGTGCATATATCGCCCTAAGGGGGGAGGGTATGGCTAGATGTGGGTCCCGTGCTCACTTCACCACTGGATTCAAGCTAGCCTGGCTGATGAAGGGTGATGCCCTGAAACCGTTCCCAGGATGCTTGTTTCCAGTCCAGGGAGGACCTGGCCAAGCAGTTCGGGCTGGACTGTTCCCATGAGGCACAGGGTTAGTGTTAACTTTGGTGACAAGAAAAAGAAAATTCATTTTAAAGGATTATTTAGTTAAAGTAAGATTTACCCTATGTTGTTGTACGTACGATTTTTTGAATGGTGCATAATTGAATTAAGGTTTTGAGTATGGGTGATGTGGAAAAATTGAGCATTGCCCCCTAGTAACTGGCACTAAGTGTTGCCAATTGAAATACATTTACTGTTTTCCACAGTGTGTTCACTTGCTCTTCAGTCTCGGTGTGTTATTAATGCGTTTGTAACAAGTTATTTGTACCAGACAATTGTATTTTGACAATTCTGTATGTGTGTATGTCCCTGTGATGTTTATGCATTTTATAGTAGTTCGATTTCTAGATATTAGTATGCATGCAAATCTGTGTGGCATGTGAGAGCCCAAGCACAAATTGAAGTGAAAAAAGGCACCCATCATTGTGTTTGGTTAGTGTGTGCATGTTTTTTTTAGTGTTATCTCTGGTTATCGTGATACGTGTATGTGACACAGGTTAGATTTACTTAATGCATGTAGAGTGATAGTGTACTTGTAAAAAGAAAGTCGGGGCTTTTGCACGTCAATTTATCTGAGCAGCACAGAGAGCAGACCAACAGTTTATAAAAAAAACTGAGCTAATTTCACTTTGAAACATCAGATAACTAAAGCACTAGATAACAGTCAGAACTATCATGGTAATACACATCCGCTGTGAGACTCCAGATAGTGGGAATAGTTGTACTCAAAGATGGATGGTGTCACTGCAGTTCTTATTGCAGTTCCGCCTGCTTTTCTACCCACCTCCATCAGAGGTTTGACATCTTCTGTAGCAGAGGGAATGCGAGTTGAGGACATGCTCTGCTGCTGATGCATATACAAGCACATTGCAGGTGCTCCACAGCACGCGTGCTTTCACATGAAACCATCTGTTACTGAGGCACGTGCACCCTTTTTCCACTGTCCGAGCCTCAAGCATGGTTTCACCTTATCTGAGACCCATCTTGTTCCTTTAATCACATTACCTGTCTGTCTTCTGTGCTCTCTTGTCTGGTTTTAAAACTGCTTCCTGAGTCTCCTACCATCTGATGGTCGCACCACTCTGTGGAGTTGCAGGTTTTCTGTGTAGAGGGAAGTCAGAATTTGGACGTATCAAGTCAAGTTGATCCTGTGTGTTCTTTTCAAACTGACACAGGGTGGCTGATATATCAAATGGAAAACCTATGGCTTTTTCATCTTAGAGATGGGCTGCTGAATATTTCATGCAAGGTTGTCTTCCTATGTCATGTTGGACAAGATCTGAATGGTGTTGGCCAAGCTCATGTTCCTTCAGTACCTGGTCATTAATGTTGGGTGGACTTAGCTGCATGTGTTGAAAGACTCCTTCAATAGGCTACTTGATGTTATGGGTCAATCGAACCATTGAGCTTGATACTCCATTTGTCTGTTTAACTTTTGGACTGGATAGGTTAGTCCTGGATATCTCCCAATACCCTGTTAAAAATTAGGGTGATCTTTTTCCTGCAGTCTCCTCTTTCACATTACATGTCAGGACTTGACATCTATGATTCAATGTATCTTATAGTTCTTAGCGTCTGTTCAACAGAGGCGGTGCACACGCCTTCTTATTCTTTGTTGGTCTTTTATGTTCCAATGAAAGAGTTTGTACTGCAGCTTCTTAACTTGTATGCAGCTTAGGCCGTTATATATGGCACAGAAAATTGTTTTGATAGTTCGCTGAGCGAAGACCGGTGCATGTTCTAAATGTTGGCCTTCATTCGTTGTTCAATAGTTTGTATCCTCAACGTCTTGTTTTCTATATATATTATTATCAATGCGATACCACAGGGTCAGACTGATTTGCATGTGGCCATGTCTGAACTGGGGTGGTGGAGTGAGCTAAATAATGATGATGGAGATCAGTTGACTGGGGGTGAGTGTTTGATTTGCTCAAACGCTCCGTCCATTATCCCCTTTGGTGTCGGTTTGCTCGCCCTAAGTTGGCAGGGTATGCCCAGACGCTTGGCAGTTCAGGCTGGACTGTTCCCAGGAGGCACAGGGTCAGACTGATTTGCATATGGCCATGTCTCAACTGGGGTGGTGGAGTGAGCTAAAGAATGATGATGGATTAAACCCATTTCAGTTGACTGGGGGTGAGTGTTTGATTTGCTCAAATGCTCTGTCCATGGTATCATATCATTATCAATGAGCAAAATATTTGAGACGCTATTAGTCCTGTCAGGTGTTTTTACTTTTATGAATTGGTTGTTACTGAAATTAGTAGAGTTGTGGTCTCTCCTACATTTTTCCCAGGTTATTAAGTTGTCAATAACCAATGCAGGTTTATGTGCATGGTGGAGCCTCCATGATTTGTCAGTTGAGGAAGTGCTACCAAGGTAATTTGGCATGCCTCATTTAATCCTGTTTTCTCACTATCAGACGTCCATTCTATTTTAAATGGCTTACATATTTTTTTCACCTCTAATACAAACTATGGGCGACTTGAGTTTGGCATCTAATTTTCTCTTGTCTGAAGTCTGCTGAGGTCACTGCGCTGCGGTTTAGTTGTCGTTTTTTCATCTTGCGTTTGATGCTCAGTAATAATATGTGTTTAAAATAACATCCCTTTTCTTTTTGTTGCCAAGTCGGATCCCTTCGACAGCAGCGACCCCTTCTCGTCCTCCAATCAGTCTTCAAAAGGACCAGGTAAGAATCCAGTTTGTACGTCTTCGCACTTTACGTCCACCATCTGGGCCTTTCCAGGACAGTGCCGGCTAACTCTTGATCTGATCCTGAGTGTGTGTTTGAAAGAGAGGAGAACATTTCTGAAGCTGCAGTGTTGGAAGAAACAACCTCATATTTAGATAGCTCTGTTGAAAGCAAGCCTGAAAATGCATCTAATGAACCCTAGATTGGAGGAAAATCAAGGTTAGTAGGTAACCTGCTGCATATGGATCTTGTAGATGTGACTTCTAATAGCAGCTTCCCCATTTGATGAACTTGTGTCATCATGTGAAAATCGACCGTCTCTCCTCCTTTTCCCGCCTCCTAATACATAGTGCCCTCTGGAGCACGCAGAAGCAGATACAATATACCATTCGTCGTAGTTTCAAATCTAGAACATCAATGTTCGATCTAGCCAAGATTCTTATGCTGTGTGACCTTTAAATTTCACATAGGTTGTCTCCACATGGATTTTCTTTTCTTTTTTTAAAATATGTATTTTGTTTCATTTATAAGCGTGTATAACACATTTAGAAATATAATAGCGATACAGGCTTCATAAAAAGAGACTGCCCGCCCTACTTGCCCAGTCAATATCCTTAAGAGGATCAGGAGTACGAAATGAAGGTACATGCTAATGTAGTTATTCCGACTAATTTAGATGACAATAATGTTAATTTTAGGAGGTTTAGTAAGGGTCCTAAGGAAGTGACAAATCTCTGAAGATGTGGTGAGTCTGTTCTGTATTCAGCATATTTACACTGCATTCAAAAGCCTCCACACGGTTGTGAAGGGAAACATCCATAACAACGCGGGCATTACCCCGCACTGCTATTACAACGCTGCTATTACAACGCAAGTCGTTACAGCGACTTGCGCTGGAGGGCGCTGTAGGATAGGGAATAGTTTAATTTTCTATCCAACACCTTCCCTACTGTCAATGTGGGCCGGAGTTGGAATAGAAAATTAAACTATTCCACTATCCAACGCAAGTCGTTGTAACGACTTGCATTGTAAAAACTGCGTTGTAATGGCATGCGGGGTAAAAGCCCGCGTTGTAATGCCGTACAACCAGTTGTGAAGACACCTGCAGTCCTGATCCTGGCTCTGATGGGCAAAGGCCCTCTGAGCATGCTCTCTTGGAGAATTCTGCATCCAACGGTGTAGTGTTGTGGTTATTAAGAAAGAGCGACTACAGAGGGGGCCACTATATGACTAGTGTGCCAAAAAGTGATCAAGGCAGTGTGAAGCTAGTCTTGAAATGCCAGTTCTTCTCCATACTTATGGACCTCCGTCTCCAAACCATCAACATTGACGCAACTCCGTGCATCAGATGCCATTTTAACATCAGTCGAAGCACGCTGCACAAGATGTTGCACATGCCTGCTGTACTGCTATCTTCTTTTGCCTCTCAGACCCGGACCATAGGCGAATAATAAATGTTTCTTGTGTAATGGTAGTGTGGTGTTTCTCAGAACTGACCACTTCACTGTCTCCTTTTACAGATCCCTTTGGAACGGTTGACCCCTTCGGAAGCGACACCTTTACTTCCAATCAGGGCTTTGCAGATTTCAGCCAGATGTCGCGGGTAGGTACCATGAACACAGCGTGCATATCTCCTGTACGTGTGGGTTGTGTTTCCTAATGGAAGGAGATAGACAGTCAATTTGTTCTGCAGTTGCACACCTCTGCCCTCCTCAGATCAAATAAATAAATGCCCCTGGCCGGATTCACAGAAAATAGGAAAGACCTACTTTTGCCTGTGACTTGCACAAATTTTGAACGATTCACAGAATTCCATGGAATATGCCATAGAAATCCCCACAAATTGTAGATTCACAAGCATACTCAAAGGCCCTTTATATATCGACCCCCTGGTCTACGGATGGCCGAATTTTTCAAAAGCAACATGTGAAAAATCACTTCCTCTACTCCATGTGGGTGTGTTGCAATTCTATTTCCGACTCTGGAGAGTGACTTATTCATGTTTTTCTCAGGGATAATTTTCCAAGTAGGTAAAGACCTCCTCACCTACAAGTTTGTGGGTGTGTAATAACTTTTCATCAACGCTCCCTTCCAGAAGGGCTTTCTTTCAGTGATGTAATCCAACGAGCAGTCCCTAATCCTGCAGATTGTCTCCAGGGCATATGTCAAGAAATTTGGACACGAAGCATCAGTGCTTTGACCACTTGAGATCCACTTACATCCATCCTATAAATTATGTTTGGGGACCATTGGAAATTACAAGTATTTGTTTAGTTAAATGTGTCTCTCCATTCATATCTCTGACACTGGGTGGCAGCATTCGCCAGTAAAAGCAGAGGCTCTTTTTTGCCACATCAAATCTCCAGTCAGTTTATACTTTAAATTATATTATACTTTGCCATGACTACAAATCATATTAAAGCTGCGCATACAGTTTCTCTTTTTAACTACAGAGCAGCCTCAATTCACTATGTGTCTTTACAGAGATTGCTTTTTATGCATAGAATAATTCTGTCCTTTTGGAAAATGAGAAACCGTGAAAATTCTTATGTGCCGAGAACGTGTTATTTTATATTGGGTGACATTTGCTAAAGTGATTTGTATTGAATTATTTACACGCACCGTTGGTAAAATCTGTGCACCATTATATATATATATATATAATATATATATATATATATATATATAAATTAAAGGTGCAACTTGCAACTCAAAGCATAGTTCAAGTACAAGTGCCCCGTTTGATAAAACGTGAGGCATTGCTGCGTTGCATTACATCACTAGGAAGTAACTCTCAAAGGACGGTTAGGTGGTGGCTTTGCCTGGCTTCCCGAGAAGATATGGTTGACCGGTATCGTTATGTGTAGTGTGGGGAAACAAGTTTAGCCGTGTGCCTCTGCAACTGCCAGTTTCAGACTTAGACACGGTTTGGTCTGCCTGTAAACCCTGACCCGTTGTTCTTTGCAGGGCTGCACTTCCCTGAGTGGTGAACGTTTTGTTTGCAGTGTGGTTTGAAGACCTGAATCTCTCCCTCTGTGAACTCATTTAGAATAAAAAATGTTCTACCCTTCGCAATAAGAATTTTTCCTTCTATTAAGAATACAGAGGCGAGGATTATGCTTCTTTTTCTTTGCTTTATTTTTTCAGCAGCCACTCAAAGTCAAAACTTAAAACCCTACTTTCCTCAAGAGTACCCACAGTCACATGCAGCAAGTCATAAAGCCCACAGCCCTATATAACTCCAAAACATCATGTGTCCTCTTTCTTTGCCCAGATGAACTATTCATCGCTCCGAAATACCACAATTGATCACACCAACAATCTGAGAATAATAGTTAGTTTTTGTCCTCCTGTTAATAGTAAGGAAGACGTCTTCTGGAGAGAACACTGGTGGAAAGATCTAGAGCTCTAACATCAATCACTCACTTGCAGGAAATTAAAAATAAAAGCATTGTCAATTTTGCATACAACTGCGTGCGCGTTAAATACTTGCTGTCTGGTGTAAGAAAGTGTCCTTTTTTGCATGGTTGCCCCCACTTTTTGCAAAACTGCTGATGTACTTTGACCAAGTGTGCCCTGGGTTCCTGCTAAACAGGTACCCAGGGCCTATGTTCTTTCCCTAAAACTGCATTAAGACAAAACCCAATAGGCACTATTTGGCCACAGGCCAGTTGCTTGTAAATGGTAGCATAGGTACCAAGGGCATTGTGGCCAGGGAAGGCCTCTAAGGGCTGCAGCACTTATTGTGCCACCCATAGAGGCCCTGTACCTTTACACACACACACACCGCCTTTGCAGGCTGCGTGTTGTGGTGCAGAACAAAGTGAAGAGTCGACATGGCACACATCCCTTTGTGCCATGCCTACAACCCACTGCCCTGGCATAGGTCAGCCACCCCTCTAGCCGGGTGTACTATACCAGTGTTGAGAATACAGGTGCATGAACTCTGTACCCCTATGGTGTCAAAGCAATTCTTAGACATTGTAAGTGCAATAATGCCTTTAAGGGTATATGGTGCTGGGAGTTTGCAGATGGAGTTACCCAGCCAACCAGAGGGAGGCATATGCCCCTCTTCCACTGGAGGGTGGCATAATAGGGGGTGTGCCCACTCCAAGGAAGAGACCCCTGGTCCCTACCTTTACTTACCTGTAATGCCCCATAATCTAGTATTTAGGGGCAACCCCGAACCTTGCCTCCTCAGACAAAAACCGACCAGAAGAAGAGAAGAAGGACCGAAGAAGCTGTGCTGAAACTAAGAAGAAGAGGACGCCCACTGACTTGGCCCTAGTCCTACCCGCCTGTCCGCACCTCAAACCAGCTCCAGCGAAATCCTGGTGTGTCCTGCAGCTAGCAGCCTCAAGAACCCGACCTCCATTCCAAACCCAAGACTTTGTCTCCCGTGAGCACTGGATTTTCTCACCAACAGACTCTGACCCATTCAAAAAACGCAATTCTGCACCCGACCCCCAGAGCCCAAGTTAGAGTGGCCCAACACCATGAGGAGGTCTCCACGTCGATCTTGACCTTAGATCTGGTGATGTTTGACCTGCCTCGAATCTCCAAGCGAAGCCTGCAGCCCCTTTCTGGATAATCCCCCTGACCGCGACCGGAGGTGGTAAGAAAACCCGATGCCCAAAAACACCCCGACGCCCCACGGCCTTGGGTGGCCCAACCGAAACCGACTGTGTGAAAGATACTGTAGTAGTCATCCTTCACAGGATACTCTTTTAATGTTGGAACCGTGACATATTTTTTCCTGATGAAGGGTTTGCCCGAAATGCAAAGCGCCTGTCACCCCAATAAACTGTAGTCTATAACCTGAGTGGTTGGCTGGCTCCCCCTCTCATAGCCAGGCTGTAACCCACCGCATCCCGTTTATTGTCCGTGTCCTAGACATGTGTCCTTTCGAGAGGTGCAGTTATGCACCTCCCTCTCATGTGTTCCATACCTGTTGGAGGACCCGGCTTACCCTCCACAGACCCGGACGTTACCGCCGGATGCACATTGAAGACCTCTTCTCCACCGAGGGGAGGCAGCCCCTAATCCCAGCCTCTCTCCCTCAAGTCTTACTTGGTCCGCCGGTCACTACCATTGGGACCCCATCCTCCTGTTCCGTGCAGGAGATCCCGGGGGGAGGTGTTCCTCCAGTCCCTCTGACGTCGATCGCATCCCAGATGTGCCGACTGGGTAGCCACTCGTCCTCTCTTGAGACAGTCCCATACTTCATCAGGATATGTAAAATACCACGCCTTGCCATTGTTCAATACCCTTAATTTGGCTGGGAAAAGCATTACATATCAGAAGTTTTCAGCCCACAATGCGCGTTTCACCTCCTCAAATGTGCGTCTTTGGCATTGGACCATGAGGGTAAAGTCATACGGACGGTTGCGTTTTCGTAGGACAAATCTCCCTTCAGTTGAGCTGTTTGCAGGATGGCATCTTGGTCCCTAAAGTTGAGGATCCGGGCTATGATAGGTTGGGGCGGGGTCCCTGGTTTCGCCTTCGGCACTGGTGCTCTGTGGGCTCTTTCCAAAGAGAAGTAGTTTGACACATGCTTGGGTTGGAGGTATTTAAGTATAACGTCTTCCAGAAAGAGGTCTATTCTGGGGCCTTCTGCCCTCTCTGGTACTCCAACCACCCTAAAGTTGTTGCTCCGGGCCCCCCCTCGTGGTATTTTAGTTTTACTGCCATGCTTTTTTGCTGCTGCGTAAGCTGCTGTATTTGTGCTTCCATTCTCTTGGTGGTGGCTTTTAGTTCGCCTGTATGAGTTTCAGTTGTGGCGACTTTTTCTGAATTTTTGTTCATATCTGCCCTCAGCAGATTGACCTCAATTGTGACTTTGTTCATTTTTGTTTCCAGGGTCGTTCCCAGCTCTTGAATAGCAGCCATGATCGCCCCAAGTGATGGTTCTGCTTAGTTGCAGTGACTCCCTTGCATGGTTGCGCTCTCTGCCATAGCGGTTTTGGGCACTGCGTACTTGTCCAGTTTATTAGTCTGCTGCGGGGGACCACCCTTGAGCTGCATTGCGTGGCTTCTCTGGGCGAGGCCAAGATGGGCGAGTGTTGGTTGCTCAGTGCCCCCTCAGTTTGCCCCCTCTCTATTGTTGGCAAGTAGTATCTAATGGCCCCTGCCACCGTGAACCCCCCACACAAACCCATGGGTATGCGCTACTCTGTTTACGTTGTTACTGGCAGTGATTCCACTATGGCCCGATTCGGCCTCTTCATCAGTGGGCATTCCGAGCCCCCACTTGTCGTGTGTTCTTAGGGCTCACCTGGCTGGTCCTTTTTGCCACCCCCCCAGCTCTATAGCCAGCTGTTTCCGGTAGGAGAAGGGAGGCCCCTCCGCAATGGTCATGGGAGGATAAGACAGCTAATGTCCTTACTTGTTCGTCGGGGACCTTTGTATGCAGCCGTCCACCGTTGTATCCTCCTTCCTCCCCGCGTCCCAAGGGGCCCTTCGTCTGTCGCTGACAGAAGTTTCCTTTGTTACCAGCGCGCCCCAGCGATATCTGGCAGCCCAGTGCACTAGTCTTGGCCCCTGCACACTCCCGGGCAGCCATTGTCACGCACTGGCGCTCCTATGTGTTCACCCTGAGGGTGTCTGGACCCTCTCCACGCAGGTCCACAATTCTCCACTTTCTCCGTGAAGGGGGGGGGGGGGAGGGGGCGGCGGGCCGGGGTTGTTTCCCCTCTCCAGCTCTGATATTAGGCCGTGATACTCAGCAGCTGGCCACGGTGTCTTCTGGTCCGCTATTCCTCCGGGCCTCAGATTGAGTCGACTCACGGGCCTCCTGCGATGGCCCCGCATTATGTAGGGCTCTGTGGTGTTCGGGCAGACTACTCACAGCCCCGCCGTCCTCTGCTACCTCTGGGCGAGGGTCACCTCTCCAGTGCCGATGTAAAGCCGCGGTCCACCTCCGCAAACCACACCACTTCCAGGCTCCACAGGTGGCGATTGGGCCCGCCCCCAGACTTCGGTCAATGGCCAGGTGTTATGTGGTGGCTGTTTTTGGGTGGCAGGATCCTCTGCTTCTGCCCACTCACCTTTCCACCATTCTCTGTTACCTTGATGTGGGGGTCTCCTCCCAGGCGCCGATGCAGGGCTGCGACCCTCTGCTACAGGTCTCTCTGTGTCTGGCCCTCCCAGGTGGCGACTGGGTCCGCTCCCGGACCCTTCCCTCTGGACAATCATTCTGTAAATGTAATGCTTGGATGGCTGGTCTCTCCGCCACAGCCCCTTCACAGGCTCACCATCTTCCGCTACCTCAGGGAGGTTTCTCCTCCCTGGGACCAATGCAGGGCAGCGACCCGTCACTGCGGGCCTCGCTGTCGTCTGGTCTTTTGGGTGGCGACTGGGTTTGCTACCGGTTCTCTGGCATTGGCTTTAGCCCACTTGCAAGCCCGCCGTCCTCCGCTACCTCCGGAAAAGGACTCCTTCCTGCCTCTGATGCTAGACCGCGGCCCGCCGACGCAGGTCTCGCTGCCGCCAGGCCCTCCAGATGGCGACTGGGTCTGCTCCCAGACTTTTGCCCAGCCTGTCGTCTATGTGGACACCCCGAGGATCCCAGGTGTTACGGGTCGGGCGGATTTTAGGGTCGGATATCTTAGGGTATGGGAAAGCTGCGGCGGAGCTTCTCTAGTGCACAGCCATTTTGGCTGGAGCCAAGCCATGCCCCCCTCTCAAATAGTTTTTAAGAAAAGTAACCAGGGTGAACTCTACCTCAGGAGTTTCAATCACCTCGTTGGGGAGATCCGGGCTGCGGCATTTCGTCCAAAGTCGCACCCGGACGTCCTTGCTGAAACCCTGGCGAATATGGGACTGGGCATAGTCCACCTCTCCTTGCAGGGGAAGCCAGGAGGTGAAGAAAAGCAGAAAAGTCTCTGTCAGCTAAAACTTCAGTCCTTTTGGATGTTTCGGGGACTCTTTGACGCGTTCTGCGCTTACAATTGCTGGGGACAGGCATGCCCAGAGCTATCCGAATTAGATGAGTTTGTAATCTGTGCCAGGAAAGAGGCCCCATCAGGCGGAGCCCTGTACGCATGATCTCCCAGTAGGGAATCCGCAAGCTTCTCAAAAGCAGCAGAATGGAGGGGAGGGGGGCAGGATTCCAACCTTGATGGCTAGCATAGCCACGGAGATGCCGAGTTATAGGGCCTAGAGCCCCCACTAGGGCTTTCTTTACTGACTGCTGTTCACCAGCATCCAACGCTTCCACTAAATACCGTTCCAAGGACCGTTGAAGGGTCATCATTCTATTGATCCATCTCACCTTCATAAGGAGGATCCTACATTTCAGGCTGCAAGCAGACAAGTGTGCACTTCAGGAAGAAAAATGTATAGCTTTTTAAAAGAAGAGTTTCAGGGGGGAGTGCACCCCAAGGATCTCTGGGCACCATGCAGGCAGTAACAATCACAAAATGTGGATGGAGCAGCCTGCAGCACTCAAGGCGGTAGAAGCCTTAAAAAAATTCAGCCCCCTTGAGTAAATGTGACGAGGGATTAAATTGCCTCGTGAGGTTTAATGCGCAGCCTACGCTTTCTAATTAGCCTCTCTACAGTGAGCCGGCCGCATGGGGAAGAAAACGCACCTGTGTTCAATATGCCCGTGAATTATATGAAGAGGACTGTGGCTAAATCAGCCCGTGCGTCCTCCCTCCCACTCCACTAGAGAGATGCGCAGGGCCATGCCGTGTGGTCGGGAGGCCGGATCGCTCCCTTGCAGGAAACTCGATAGACGAGCAATCCCAGCATGTAGCTCAAATAAGAAAAGCAGCAGCAAACAGCACAGTCAACTGCAACTTAACAGGCACTCACCCACGGTCTAATACAGTGCAATATGTAAACAACCTTATTTAAAACCCATCGAATATATGACCAACATATTGAGAAAGAGATTGAAACACTTAACTGGCTGCGATCGAGCGAAGAAAGAGATGGCGTTCTGGAGTTATATAGGGCTGTGGGCTCTATGATTGCTGCGTGTGACAGTGGATACTCTTGAGAAATGTAGTGTTTTAAGTTTTGACTTTTGATTGGCTGCTGGAAAATGAAACCATCGAAAAAGAAGCATAATCCGCGCCTCTGGCCCTGACAGAATTGGTTCTGAAGTCCCTGCAGGCTTACCATGTGCAGTATGCACTGACGCATGTGGAGAACAACAACATTTATTAAAGGTCTCAAAAGGAAATTGTAATATTGTATCAGACGTAATCCTACCCATTAAGGACATCTTGAGCAGTAATAAGAACTCTATTGTTTGCCATCTTGCTACTGTGAATTTAAAAAAGTAAGTAACGGCCACATTGGACTGCGTGGGTGCCTGCTTGGGTGACGCATGCATGTGCATACGTCATTACGTAGAGCCACTGTAGCTTCACAACTACTAAGAAACACAAGGGCAACCCAGTATGCTATAAAGGAACTTCAGTAAACGGATGTAACAAAAAAATGGTTAAGTAAAGATTAATTCTTGAGCATTTATTTAGTTTAATAATTCATTAAAAATATTAATTTGGTAATCATTAGACCGAATGAAAATTAAAGTATAAGGCCATAGTCAACAACTATATCTTTATGATGCATGCTCTTGTACAAATCTTCTCGCCTTTTTATTTGTTATTTTTTTGGATGCTGAACAGTATTGTCAAAATGCATCATTCACAAAGCCAATAAGACTGCATTGGCATTTAAATGGTGTCATCGGTTGGTTTTGCTACTTCTTGTTTGCTTTTGGCTTTTCTTCTCATATAATCTATTTATGGAATAAGGCAATTGCGTAAGTCGTGGTGCTTGAATATTGAAATAAAGGGTAAGAGCATGGATTGGGTTACTTCCTCTGTCCATTAAATTAAGAATGTAATTCAACCCCAGTGAGAGCACAGGTATAGTCGCCCTCCACTGCACAGCACGGAGCGCGGGGAGGGGTGGGATAACACGTGTCATAGCAGAGTTTTAGTCTTTTCTGCTGTTACTGCAGTGATTCCATACATGAAGGTTTAGCAGTTTATTGATAATATGTTGCCAAGCCCTGGGCTCCTCTGACACATGCTTTCCCTCCCATGTTTAATCTGTAGCCTCAGTTTTGAAGTATGTCTTTATTCATCTCGGTCTGTCTTTAGCCACCTGCTTCCGACCCTTTTGCCTCCTCCTTTGCTGGCCCTGGATTTACAGAGGATCCCTTCAGGAGCAAGCAGGACACCCCAGCCCTTCCACCCAAGAAGAACGTGCCTCCGCGACCAAAGCCACCAAGTGGTAAGTGTTTCATTTAACTGCACAAATGGTGACAGCGATGCAAGTTCTCCAGCGTGGGATCCTTTGCAATTTCAAATGGTTAGGATCTCTCTCTGCTGCTGGGGGGAGCAATCAGCGGGGCAGGATTTTAACAGCATGTGAATCTGAAAGGATAACATACCGGAAAGGTAGTGTTTTAGTAAGTACATTTTCTTCCTTCAGTTGTTTGCACCCCACCCCACCCAGTGCTGCAGATATTGTGCTCTGCTCTCATTCCTTAGAAACATTTATAGGTGACACATATTGTGGTGCTCTTCTGTACTGTCCAAGTTATTGGGTAGAAAAAGGGTACATAATGTTTTGATGATCCATTCTTCGATTACGTCTCAGAAGGTTGTTTCCTGAATTTGAAGTCCTGTGACTTAATTTGTACACTCAATTGCACCAGAATATTAGTACTAGTATTTTACGGCAGTCCGAATGTATGCTGTAGTCCCTGCAGCTCTCATGGTGGTGCAACCCAGTAACAGATGGAACATCTTGAAATGGCCAGCCTTTTGAGAAAAGGGCTACTTGAGCACTTTTGCCTGAATGATGCATTACCCCCAATGCCTCCTCTTACGTATCTGGTAGAACTCATAACACATCCTGTTGGCAAAAGAGAACCAATGCTTTTTTAGTTTATTGATATTTTCTTAATACATGGAGGATACCATCAAACTTCTTATTAGTTGACGGAAATCTTTTTTTCTTACCGTATAGTTATACATGCCATTCCGTACAGAGCAGTCTAACAAATACATTATTTGGATACATACTGAACAGTTTAACATGCAGAGTACTAAGTACCAGACACAAATAGGGGCTTTCTGATTCCTGGACTGCCTCTTTGTGCCCTTGTTCAGGGCTCATACACACCACAGACTTCCTGTCGCAGGCATCAGTTACCTTTTAGTCTTTGATGTGATCCACAATAGTGTCTACTTCTCAAGCAGCGTTTCACAGTAAGGTTCTACGAATTAAAAGGTGTCAATTCAAAGATGTACCAGTCACCGCCCATAATTAGTCTGCCACAGCAGATGCAATCTGAGACTCTAAGGTCTGCCTTCCTGCCTGCAATGATATCAGATGAGCACTTTTGAGTACACAACGACAAAGCAGGATGTGTAACCCGAGGTTTGTAGCTAATCTTTTTGCTGACCATCTGTCCTCCGTGTTTTTGCAGTCACATAATGTATGTATGTATGCGTACCACCGAAGCAGCCACAGCTTTCTACCCATCTAGAGCAAATACAAGTGCCCTTGGTCGATAGCCTCGAACCGCTAGGGGTTTTGGGTACAGGTAAGTATAAGTTAAAACCAACTTGTGTACCAGCAGTGACCTCATATTAATTTCAAATTTAGCGCATGATCGGTCTTCGTGGGTCATTCTACCACAGGTTTCGCTACTGGTGCTCAACTATAGGAACAATTTTCCTGCAAAGTGTCTCTTAAGAGACATTTGGTATGACTGTAACCAGCAGCCCACTCCAAGTAGGCTGAACAAGAGACATTTATTTTTTATTTTATTTATAAAGTTTTGTATATCGCGGACATGACCCTAGTGGGTATCAGAGCGCTTCACATGAAGGGAAGGTAGGGTATCAAATTGGACTAGCAAAACTAGTCACATATATAAATGACAGACATAACATTGAGAATAAAGAGCGCATTAAGCTTGATCTCTAAAAGTAGACTGAAATGAAGAGGTCAGGCATCATAAAAGAGTAGCTAGTATGGCTAAATTTAATAAACATAAGGGTGTTTTCTTGGGACAAAAACGTGTTGTTCAGACACTCTTTACCAGCAACATGACAATCCCCTGAGTTCCCATCTTTTGCCATTGATCGGGTTGTAGGCAACCATACAAAACTCTTGCATCATTCAGAAATGTTGTTTCTAACTCCATGGAATGGTCACATTTGATTCAAACTTCTTCATTTGACATTGTGTTTATTTCTTCCCTTATGGATGCAAAGAACTAAATGTACTGTTGTTGTCCGGTGCTCTCCAAAATAGCCCACATTCAGAGATCTTATTTTGGAGTCTAGTTACAATACTAGGACATTGCTGTCCTCCAGTGGCAACAGCCACAAATGCAGACAAGGACTCCAGGTATCTTTGTGTGAGATTCTCTGCTGTGGTGTAGAACCCGGATCTCTAATAATGTGATTATTATCAAGCCAAAGAGTGAGGAAACGGCCGCCACATCAAACAAGGCGATGTGTGATGTGTTAGTTTAAAAGGTTGTCTTAGAACATTTTGTGGCCTGAGCATGTGTCTTTGAAAGATTTACTTTCTCAAAAGGTGTGGACAGTGCCCTTGAGGTGGTATGCCTTCTAAATGCCTAAAGTTGCAAGCACATGGAATTGAACAAATGCTTCTTAGGTGTTACCGGTATCAGTGTATACTAATCGTTGTAGTGCTGTGAGTTTGGAACCAACTGAAAGACAGACCGATGTCAAGAACTGGCATGTGTAAGTATATTTGATAATGTGAGCTTTGATGCTATGTTGTAGTCTGTGTTTAGGCATTAAATATCTTGCGCTGTGTGGTAGCTCTGAAAGTCAGGCCACAGAATTAACAGGTTTCTCCTGTTTTATTGTGCTCCAGCTAACTGAATGTGTGTGCAAAATTGCCACATATCTTCTCTTTCATTTTACTTCCACTACAAGGGGGATTTTGCATGTTATTGCTGAATAGTAGAGGTGCTGGGGCTAGTGTGTTCTACCTGCTGAACATGTACAGTTCTGCGCTGATTGAGATGACATGTAACAAAGGGCGAATGTTTCAGCCCCTCTTATTGCGGGCATTGCTTTAGCTTGTTGTTGCAAACTCCGTTGTCGAGCGAGTGAAATTCCCATTTGTTCCATAGACTTTTTAAGAGAAAAGGTTTAAAAACCCTTATAATGACCTCAGGACAGAGAGACAACTGTTGATGGACACATGCTGTTCTTGGGACATCGAATGGAAGGCCTTCTGGCTTACATGTATGATGGGGGTGTATAACATGTCCCAGCTGGCGAAGTTCCTGAAGGAATTCTTCCACTGTAAATGTAGTGCAGGAAAGAACAGCTGCCCAGAGCATATCACTCCGGAGCAAAGGCCAGATTGAAGCAAGGGCCATAAATGTTTTCTTTTATGGCCAATAAATGAGATGATCGGCAGTAGGAGCGAATGTCTATCAGCCTATAGTCGTTGTTGTAAGGGAATTTCAAACATTTGGCCATAGTGAGAGGGGGGACTCCACTCGCCCATGGAAAGGACCTAAGAAGAGCCTTAATTTTCTTTAATAAAGATTTGAGGGGTGTGGACGGGGTGAGAGGAAAGTGTATACAATCTGCAGATTCAAGAACATCTTCAAGATTGCTGCTCGTAAAGCAAGATCATCTTTGTGATTGCTGCTCGCCCGGTGAGTGACAGAGAAAGAACAGATCCAAAGTAGAGAAAATGTATTTGCCCTGCATTGTAGCAAGATTTTGGTCCCCAACTGCCCCCCTTTTTTCCCATCCCCCTCCACCCCCAAAGCATTTGAATCTAGTTGCCTCAGCTTATAGCTCAGGAGCCCACATAGCCTTGTCATCAGCCATTAACCGACTGAAAGCATAATTGATTCGTACCAGTTAGTTTTTAAGCCAGTGACCTGCTCAAACCGGTCGAGGATTTCCATGAGTTGGGGACCTGAGTAACAAAGCTGATCTTAGAAGACTAAATGGGTGCAGTTATACATACTCCTCTATTCCAGTAGACCGGTGGAATCCCTGAATTGTGTCTTTTGTACCCAGCCACTGGTCCAATAGCTTAGTTGCAGTGGCGATACGTAGACGGGATAGTGGTCTTCATGAAATGTACCCCTTCCAACCAGAAATGTCACCACTAGTATCCTCTTTCCTTGGACCTGCCTGTCTTTCGTGTCTACAGTATGCAGGCATATGACTGGAATCACAGGCCGCAGGCCAAGATCGAAGGGGCTGTGAACAAGTAATTCCACACTACCGAATCCTACACTTTCAACATTTACTAGTAAGATGGATAGTAGACTGGTTGTCAGTGCAGGAGCATTATTGCGGGTCTAAGGTTATGCCTTAGAAACCTTCTGGGCATAAAACTATGTTCGAGGCATATGAGCTGCAGATTACACACTGTGCATTGATCGCCACCTAGTGTTGGGCCCAGATGTTTGCAGTTTGTTTTTGTCCTGAAATGTTCTAAGTCACGAGATAGGTGACTCCTCCTTTGGACCACATTGCGCATGGGCATCGGCTCCATCCTTAGATTGTTTTTTTCCGCCACCGGGCTCGGATGTGTTTCCTGCGCTCCGTGTTGGAACCGATTTTCCTTCGGCGCGCAATCCTCACCTACTCCGACGGTATTGTTTCGAACGCGTTTCCAATCAACGCTACTCCTCAACTCCGAAGTCTTCGATTCTGGTCATCGGCGAGGCCTTCAGGCCTACCCAGGCCTCATCTTCCAGCTCATGGAAAGGACGCCATTTAAAAGATTCCCTCAGTGTGGGTCGAAGTTTCCCCACACTGATCTCCATGAGGTGTGCAACCTTTGCTTCTCACCGGAGCACGAGGCCAGAGACTGTTCGGCGTCTGCCTCTTTCCACTCCAAAAAGACAATTCGGGACCGACGAGCTCGAAGAACAATGGCTCGCTTGTCAGCTTCCGAAGACTCAGACGTCGAAGACATCACTCCAGCGCAACGGGTCGTAAGTAAGAAAGCCGACCCCAACCCTTCCTCGACACCCTCTAATAAGGCTTCGGTCACACCCTCAGCTTCGGGCCCGGGTGCACACCGAGATACTGCTTCCCACGCCCCGCCTTCGGGCTCGGCAAAGAATCCTACTAAGCCTACAGACGGCTCGGGCTCGAGTCAGCCTATTTCCGGCGTTGATCCTATACCGACACCGAAGAAGAAGCCATCTTCCTCAACCACGCCGGCTCCTTTCACACCCAAGCACCCGGCGCCGAAGACTGGCACCGGCTCATCGACATCGAAACCGCACTCGGAGCTGACTAAATAACTGCCTAAAGGTTCCGACTCACATGCTTCGGAACCGAAAAAACAACCGGAACCGAAAAAACATGTTCCTGTTAAAGACATTCAAAAGCTCACAGCTCCAAGCTGAAAGACCCTAAACCAGCTGCCAAGCCGGCGCCGAAAAAACCTTCGGAATCGAAACCTTTGACACCAAAGGAACTACCTTCCTCAGAAGAACTTTTTACACCAGATCTCACTCAAAAAACTCTTGTAAGGGATCCTAAAACTGGCCAACTAACTCTTAGTTCCAAGAAGAGACTACTAGAGGCGCCTGCAACTCCTCCTCACCCAAAGAAGAAGAGAGACATTGCAACTTCTCCATTAAGGGTTCCTTCTCCACCACTTCCCCTTAATATTCCTCCTCCTAAAACTCCTCCACCACATCATTCACTTACACCATCCACTGACCCAGATGATATTGTAGATACAGACTCTGATGACATAGGTGGGGGTGCACATAACACAGCAGGGACAAATAGTCCCCCCCCCCCCCCCCAGTCACCTAATCCATGGGATGATTATAACACCCCTGATGTTCCTTATGCCCCTCAAGGCGATGTATATCCTTCCAGGCCCTCCCCACCAGAAGACACTATAGGTTTTAACCTATTAGTCCAGAGAGCGGCCCAATACCATGGGTTGACTTACACACAGATGCTGTGGAGGAAGATTTCTTATTGGACACTTTTGACACTACACAAAGGTCCACTGCCACTTTACCAATGCTTAAAGGAGTCATTAAGCATGCAACAGAGGTGTTTAAAGATCCTGTCAGGGCTTGGGTCCTCAACCCTCACATTGAGAAGAAATACAAAGCCTCCCCTACGGATCCAGTTTACATTAGAGGTCCAGCACCACTAGATTCCTTAGTAGTATCTAATGCACGTAAACGTGCTAATTCACAGACATCAGGTGAGGCCTCACCACCAGATAAGGAATCTAAACTCCTTGACGCCTCTGGTAAGCGTACAGCTTCACAAGCAGCTAACATATGGCGCATCGCCAATACTCGAGCACTATTGGCAAGATACGACAGGGCACATTATGATGAACTAGAATCTATCATGCAGCATCTCCCTGATAAATACAAAAATAGGGCCAACAAACACATACAGGAAGGTAAAAATATCACCAACACTTCCATTCGTTGTGCCCTAGATGCCGCAGATACTGCCTCAAGGGCAATCAATACCAGCGTCCTTCTCCGTAGGCATGCCTGGCTACATATTTCAGGTTTTAAACCTGAAGTGCAAAATTCCATCCTCAATCAGCCATTTGATGAGCAACACCTATTTGGCCCTAATGTCGATGTATCTTTAGAGAAAATGAAAAAAGACACCAACACAGCTAAATCTATGGGAGCCCTGCAACTACAGGCTCCCAGACGTTGTTTTAGTCGCTCATCATATAGAGGTAACACAAGAGGCTACTCCTCCGACAGCCCCTCCATTTCCTATAAGGCACCTAGCCAATCTACATTCATTGGGGTAACAACAACAAAGGCAGAGGCAAAACCAACAACTCCCGCTCTGCCTCCACCCCTACCCAATGACTTTCCTCCACTTCTCCCCCACCATTCCACTCCTGTGGGGGGGAAGACTACAACAATTCCTTCCTTCCTGGATCAACATCACATCAGATAGGTGGGTGCCACAAATTATTCAGTCAGGTTACTGTCTAGAACTAACATCTACCTGTCCCAAACATACCAACCAAACAGCGCCCAATATCACAAGAACATCTAACACTGCTAAAGCAAGAAGTGATATCTTTGCTGGAAAAAAAGTGCAATAGAACCAGTTCCTCTGCACCAACAAAACAAAGGAGTCTACTCCCTATACTTTCTTATCCCAAAGAAGGACGGTTCTCTAAGGCCTATTCTAGACCTCAGACCTCTAAACATATACATACAGTCAGACCATTTTCACATGGTCACACCCCAGCAAGTCCTTCCCCTTTTGTTACAAGACGACTTCCTGGCTACTCTAGATCTCAAAGAAGCATACTTCCACATTCCCATTCACAAAGCTCACAGGAAGTATCTCAGGTTTGTGATAGACTGGCAGCACTATCAATTCAAAGTACTCCAATTCGGAGTCACAACAGCACCAAGAGTATTCACCAAGTGCTTAGCAGTAGTGGCAGCACACTTATGAAGACAGCACATCCACGTCTTCCCATACCTCGACGACTGGCTCATAAAAGCCAGCTCACACAATCAGTGTGGAACACACGCATGCCACTATCCAACTGCTTCACGACTTGGAGTTCACAATAAACCACACCAAGTCCCATCTGCAACCATCAAAAGTACAACATTACCTCGGTGCCTCAATAAATACCTCCAAAGCGCTAGCTTATCCCATTCCAGTAAGGATAGCCAGCATGCAAGCTCTTATCACAAGGTTTCAGCCACAACACTCCCTGCCAGCACGAGTGTTCATGCAGCTCATAGGGATGATGGCCTCTTGCATCTTTATAGTGCCCCATGCAAGACTGCAAATGCGTCCTCTTCAAGAATGTTTATCATGTCAATGGATCCAGGCTCAAGGCCAATTAACAGACCTAGTGTTGGTAGATGGTCGAACTCATCGCTCTCTGCAGTGCTGGAACACCAAAAACCTTTCCAAAGGGCGACCGTTCCTAGAGCCAGTTCCTCTGATAGTCTTGACAGCGGACGCATCGCTCTCCGGCTGGGGAGCCCACCTACTGCACCACACCATGCAAGGCAGGTGGACAACGCAACAAAAGTTACTCCATATCAATCACCTGGAGTTACTAGCCATATTCCTAGCACTGAAAGCCAGGGACAGACTAATTTGCATATAGCCAGGTTCTGAGCTGGGATGGGGCAGTGAGATAAATAACGGTGATGGATCAAGCCCTGATCTTTGGACTGGGTAAGAGTGGTCTGCTTAATTCAGACACTCTGTTCATCACCACCCCCTTTTCTGTATCGTTTTTGGCCACTATAGGTGTGGCAGGGTATACTCAGACATGAGTCCCTTTCTCACTGCTCCATCAGGATTCAAGCAAGCCGGGCCGAAGAGGCTGAAATGCCAGAAACCGGTCCCCGGTAGCTTGTCTCCTTTCTGGTGAAGAATTGGCTTGGTAGTTTGGTCTGCCCTGTTCCCATGATGCACTGGGCCAGGGACAGACTAATTTGCATATAGCCAGGTTCTGAGCTGGGATGGGGCAGTGAGATAAATAACGGTGATGGATCAAGCCCTGATCTTTGGACTGGGTAAGAGTGGTCTGCTTAATTCAGACACTCTGTTCATCACCACCCCCTTTTCTGTATCGTTTTTGGCCACTATAGGTGTGGCAGGGTATACTCAGACATGAGTCCCTTTCTCACTGCTCCATCAGGATTCAAGCAAGCCGGGCCGAAGAGGCTGAAATGCCAGAAACCGGTCCCCGGTAGCTTGTCTCCTTTCTGGTGAAGAATTGGCTTGGTAGTTTGGTCTGCCCTGTTCCCATGATGCACTGGGCCAGGGACAGACTAATTTGCATATAGCCAGGTTCTGAGCTGGGATGGGGCAGTGAGATAAATAACGGTGATGGATCAAGCCCTGATCTTTGGACTGGGTAAGAGTGGTCTGCTTAATTCAGACACTCTGTTCATCACCACCCCCTTTTCTGTATCGTTTTTGGCCACTATAGGTGTGGCAGGGTATACTCAGACATGAGTCCCTTTCTCACTGCTCCATCAGGATTCAAGCAAGCCGGGCCGAAGAGGCTGAAATGCCAGAAACCGGTCCCCGGTAGCTTGTCTCCTTTCTGGTGAAGAATTGGCTTGGTAGTTTGGTCTGCCCTGTTCCCATGATGCACTGGGCCAGGGACAGACTAATTTGCATATAGCCAGGTTCTGAGCTGGGATGGGGCAGTGAGATAAATAACGGTGATGGATCAAGCCCTGATCTTTGGACTGGGTAAGAGTGGTCTGCTTAATTCAGACACTCTGTTCATCACCACCCCCTTTTCTGTAGCAGTAGTGGCAGCACACTTATGAAGACAGCACATCCACGTCTTCCCATACCTCGACGACTGGCTCATAAAAGCCAGCTCACACAATCAGTGTGGAACACACGCATGCCACTATCCAACTGCTTCACGACTTGGAGTTCACAATAAACCACACCAAGTCCCATCTGCAACCATCAAAAGTACAACATTACCTCGGTGCCTCAATAAATACCTCCAAAGCGCTAGCTTATCCCATTCCAGTAAGGATAGCCAGCATGCAAGCTCTTATCACAAGGTTTCAGCCACAACACTCCCTGCCAGCACGAGTGTTCATGCAGCTCATAGGGATGATGGCCTCTTGCATCTTTATAGTGCCCCATGCAAGACTGCAAATGCGTCCTCTTCAAGAATGTTTATCATGTCAATGGATCCAGGCTCAAGGCCAATTAACAGACCTAGTGTTGGTAGATGGTCGAACTCATCGCTCTCTGCAGTGCTGGAACACCAAAAACCTTTCCAAAGGGCGACCGTTCCTAGAGCCAGTTCCTCTGATAGTCTTGACAGCGGACGCATCGCTCTCCGGCTGGGGAGCCCACCTACTGCACCACACCATGCAAGGCAGGTGGACAACGCAACAAAAGTTACTCCATATCAATCACCTGGAGTTACTAGCCATATTCCTAGCACTGAAAGCTTTCCAAAAGCAAATCTCAAACAAAGCTGTGTTAGTCCGCACGGACAACATGACAGCCATGTATTACATACAGAAGCAGGGCGGAACACACTCCCTGCAACTCTCTCAACTAGCACAGAACATATAGCGGTGGCCTAAACCTCAAAACATATTCCTGCTAGCCCAGCATGTTCCAGGAGTACAAAATACCATAGCAGATCTGTTAAGTCGTCAAATACAACAGATCCACAAGTGGGAACTTCATCCGCAGGTTTTTCAACCAATCTTTCAGGTGTGGGGACAACCTCAGATAGACCTCTTTGCCACCCACAAAAAAACGCCAAATGCCCAAGCTTCGCCGCCAGATATCCACACCCAATGTCCAAAGGCAATGCGATATAGAGAAACTGGTCCGGCAGATTTGCGGACGCTTTTCCACCTCTACCACTCATGCCACTAGTAGTACGCAAACTACAGCAGCATTCTCTAACCCTCATCCTAGTTGCTCCAACGTGGGCCAGACAGCCGTTGTACACCACCCTGCTACAACTGTCTGTAATACCACACCAAAAACTATACCCATCTCCACACCTTTTAACACAGAACCGTGGAGAGATCAGGCACCCAGACCCATCGCAGCTCAACCTTGCGATCTGGCTCCTGAAGTCCTAGAGTTCGGATATCTTAACCTTCCTCCAGACTGCATGAATTTTATAAAAGAAGCTAGACGTCCAACTACTAGAGCATGCTATGCAGCTAAATGGAAACGCTTTGTAATATATTGTCACACCAACAATATTAATCCCCTAGACGTGTCTATTCAACACATCATAGGATACTTACTGCACCTCCAAAGATGTAACTTAGCCTACATATCTATTAGACTACATCTTGCAGCCATAGCAGCATATCTTCAAAACAGACAGCATCCATCTCTGTTCAGAGTGCCTGCTATTAAAGCTTTTATGGAAGGCTTAAAAAGAATAATTCCTCCCAGAGTACCACCCTCACCAGTGTGGAATTTAAACATTGTTCTTACTCGACTAATGGGACCTCCCTTCGAACCATTACATAAATGTGAACTACAATTCTTAACATGGAAAGTTGCGTTCCTAGTGGCTATTACTTCGTTACAAAGAGTTAGTGAATTACAAGCTCTAACCATTCAAGAACGCTTTTTGCAAATACATCACAATAAGGTTGTTCTCCGTACCAATCCAAAATTTCTTCCCAAAGTCGTATCTCCCTTCCACCTCAATCAATCCGTGGAACTGCCAGTTTTCTTCTCGCAGCCACAAACAGTAGCAGAAAGAGCTCTTCATACACTAGAGGTCAAAAGAGCTTTGCTATACTACATAGAGAGAACACAACCTTTTCGTAAGACCAAGCAACTCTTTGTGTCTTTCTCACCACCACACAAAGGCAACCCCATTTCAAAATCTGGGTTAGCTAGATGGATTGTCAAATGCTTACAGATTTGCTACCACAAAGCTAAACGTACGTTATCTGTTCCTCCTAAAGCCCACTCTACAAGGAAAATAGGGGCTTCAATGGCATTTTTAGGGAACATTCCCCTAGATGACATCTGCAGAGCAGCTACATGGTCTACACCGCACACATTCACAAAACACTATTGTGTAGATGTGCAAACCAAACAACAAGCTAATGTGGGCTAGGCTGTTCTCAAAACACTATTTCAAACTACTGCAACAGATAGGGGTGGTTGCTACTAAGAGTGGGTACTGCTATATAATCTATGCACAGTGTGTAATCTGCAGCTCATATGCCTCGAACGGAAAATGCTACTTACCAGTATGCATCTGTTCTTGGCATGTAGAGCTGCAGTTACACACGCCCACCCGCCTCCCCGGCTACCCTTGTCTGTTCCAGTATTATCTTAATAAGATACAGCTTACAAGGACATCCTTCTTTTTCTTGCAAAGCTCCATCATTTCCCTAATGGCGAAAAACAATCTAAGGATGGAGTCGATGCCCATGCGCAATGTGGTCCAAAGGAGGAGTCATCTATTTCGTGTCTTCCAAAGAACCTTTCAGGACAAAAACAATCTGCAAACATCCGGGCCTGTTAGAATTGGGGGTCTCTGGTTGGCGCAAGTATGCACTTGTGACAAGCAGGGACCCTCTCCTCTAAGTCAGGGCGAAGGATGACCCCTTAGAATTACCCTTGCTCACCCTCTAGGTGCGTGGCGTGAGCAGCCAAGGCTATTCTTCAGGCGTTATTCAGTTAAGCATTTGTAATCACACACACAGTAAAATGTACCAATCCCCCCACAAATGGACACCAGGCTGTAAATATATAAAAAATACGCTTCTTTATGTAAAAATATATATATGTATCTCAAGCAGACTTATCACAAGACCAATAACGCTTTTAGGATGCCAACAGGTTGTAAATAGGCAATTTTCTTCTTAGTTGCAGTTCAAAATGTGGTTGTTCTCAAGTTCAATAGTTTTCTTCGTGTTCTCTCACTCTAACTGGAGTCTCTCCTCAAGTTCAGCGAGATTTGGACCCACCCCGGGCCTTCGGCGTGCCTTGCAGCACCTCTCCTGCCTTCTGCGGTGAAATTGATGCAGACCCTATCGCGGCTCACGCATCGGGCGTGAGCACGCCTGTGCCGGGACCGGCTCTTCCCCTCGGCTCGGGGACAGAGTCAGTTGCGGGCCGGCTCGGCGGTGCGGGAGGGCTCTGGGGACAGCGCGGCAGGCAGGGTAAGCTCGGGGTCCCTAACGGGGAGTGCAGACGGAGCGCACAGCTCTCACTCACCCGGGGGGACTCCGAAGACACGCAGACTTCTTTTCTCGGCTCTCAGTCAGGAAGCGGCTTGATGACGGGGAAAGAATAAGTTGCGGGCCCCGAGCCCGGTGATGATTAGATGAACACTTCTTCTTTTACTTCGGCGAGGGTCGGCACAGGCTTGTGCGACTCCGGCGATTGGGGGCACTCTTGGATCTTGACGCCAGCGGGCGTGTGCAGTCAGGCAGGCGCGGCCCGCGACCCTTGGCACGACGGTGCAGGGGTCTCCTCAGCGGGGGCGGCGCGGCCTGACGAGCCTCTGGGATCACAAAGCGGGGTCACAGGGCACGGCCTGTGCAGCTGTCGACCCGGCGTGGATCGCGATCAGCAGAGGTAATTCCGGCGGGAGGGGGGAGAGCGCTTCAGGCCGCTCCAGTAGCAGGCAAGGGGCAGAGGAGCAGGAAGCCTAGCCTGGGGGCAGAGAGCGACTCCGGTCGGAGCGAGGCTCTCACAGGACAAAGGCAGGCAAGCTCCCGAGTGCCACAGCCCTAGGAGGGGCGATGAGGGGCGCAGTCTGGCTCCGGCGGGATACATACACGGCTCGAATGTCAGGACGAGCAAGAGCACCAAGGACCCACTAGTCCTGGCGTCCAGATCAGGGGGCAAGCTCAATCAAGCCCTTGGAGAATGTTTAAAGCACAAAGCAGCAAAGTCTTTTCTCATCAAGTCTTTTCCTCTCCTTTCTCAGCAAGGCAAGCAGCAGGCCAGTCCTTCCAGCGTCTCTTCCCCTTCTAGTCGGGCAGAGGTCCTTCGTGGTAAAACAGGATTCTCATTTACAAGGAGCAGGGCTCCTACTTTTATACAGAGTTTCTTTTGTTCTTACAGGCCAGGGGGGCCTTTGCATAACTGCTCTCAGCCTCTGAGCATTTGTTGGGGGTACTTCTGGCTTCTGCTTTCAGTGTGTGGGCAGGCACATCAGACGCTCCCCAGGGGGGCGGAGCCAGCATTGTGGGGACAGGGGCAGCCAGGAGTACTTTGTTGACAGTGCTTCGCCCTTCCTGGGCCAGGTGCAGGCTGAGTCATCAGTCGCTCCCCAGGGGGGCGGAGCCAGCATTGTGGTGGCAGAGCACAGCCTGATGAAGAGTCCAGGGAAACTCCTACCTCCCACTAAGGTGTAATCCTTACATTCACCACCTGTCATCCCCCCAGCCCTGTCACTCACACAACCCAGACAGTCAGATACACATCCAAGCAGAGGCGGGCTGAAATGGTTAGGCAAGCAAATGCTAACTTTCTAAAAGTAGCATTTGCAAACACAGGATATTAAAATAAACTTTACTAAAAGAAGTATTCTATTATTCTGAGTTCAGGCATACTAAACATTATTTTCTACCATGTTCCCTGAGCCTGCTGGGATTATAGAGTGTAATAATTCCAGCAGCCCATCTGGCCTAAAGGGAACAGGTAGCCTTACAATAGTGAAAAACAAATTTGGCAGTAATTCACTATTAGGACATGCCACACTCAGCAGAGCATGTCCTACCTTATACTTACAATGCACCCTGCCCTTGGGCCTACCATAGGGGTGACTAATATGAAGTTAAGGGAAGGTTTAGGGGCTGGCAAGTGTGTGCACTTGCCCAGCCAGCATGACAGTACCAGACTGCACGCAGGTTCTGCAATGGCAGACCCTAGACATATTTTAAAAGGCTGCTTCTGTGGGTGGCGCAACCAGCGCTGCAGGCCCACTAGCAGTATTGGTATTTACAAGCCCTGGCACTCCTGGTGCACTTTACTGGGGACTGACAGTAAATCCAATGTACCAATCATGGACATCAATCACATATACACTTTACAGTAGGGTGCACTTGCACTGCGGCACGGGTTGGCCGTGGCGCAGTGCCCTGAGCAGCGGACACCAGCAAAAACATCTGAGGCACAACAGCAAAAAGTGGAAGGGAAACTCACGCCAAGGTGCCAGGTCTAACATGTCCCCTCCAGCTGAAATGTGGGGAGAACTACCCTTCCCCAGGGAGTTCCTCATCACTAAGGCGGAAAAACCTGAACAGACCGTCAGCGTTGGCGTGATCTGTGCCAGGGCGATGTTCCACCGTGAAGTCCATACCCTGTAGGGAGATGGACCACCTCAACAGTTTTGGGTTTTCACCCCTCATCTGCATCAACCATCTGAGGGGCCTGTGGTCTGTCTGAACCCGGAAGTGAGACCCAAACAAGTAGGGTCTTAGCTTCTTCAGCGCCCAGACCACAGCAAATGCTTCACGCTCTATTGCACTCCACCTACTCCCCCGTGGAAGTAGCCTCCTACTGATGAAGGCTACAGGTTGGTCCCAGCCCTCCTCAGTCATCTGTGAGAGAACAGCCCCTACACCATGCTCTGAAGCGTCGGTTTGCACTATGAATTCCTTGGAGAAATCAGGAGCCAGAAGCACGGGCGCCGTGCACATGGCAGTCTTCAGGATGTCAAAAGCCTTCTGACAGGTGTCAGTCCAAATCACATTCCTGGGCTGCTTCTTAGAAGTCAGCTCTGTCAAGGGGGTCACAATAGTGCCATAGCCCTTGACAAACCTCCTGTAGTACCCAGTGAGCCCCAGGAAGGCTCTCACTGCAGTCTGGGTCTTGGGGGGGTTCCCAAGCCAGGAGGGTCTCAATTTTGGGTTGCAAGGGTGCCACCTTGCCACTCCCCACTTGGTGTCCCAAGTACACCACCGAACCCTGCCCAATCTGGCACTTGCTTGCCTTGATTGTGAGGCCTGCCTTGCGCAGGGCCGTCAACACTTCCCAGAGGTGTCGCAGATGTTCTGGCCAGGTACCACTGAACACTGCGATGTCATCCAGGTAGGCGGCACTGAACTCATCCAGCCCAGCCAACACCTGGTTGACCAACCTCTGAAAGGTGGCAGGGGCATTCTTCATTCCAAATGGCATAACCCGGAACTGGAAATGCCCATCTGGTGTAGAGAATGCTGACCTCTCTTTTGCCCCATCGGTCAAGGCGATCTGCCAGTACCCAGACGTTAAATCAAACGTGCTGAGGAACCGGGCAGCCCCTAGCCGATCAATGAGCTCATCAGCTCTGGGGATAGGGTGCGCGTCAGTCTTGGTGACTGAATTGAGTCCTCTGTAGTCCACACAGAACCGGAGTTCAGGTGTGGCTCCCTGCGCGGCAGCCTTTGGGACCAAGACCACGGGGCTGGACCAAGGACTGCTGGAGAACTCAACCACCCTAAGAGCAAGCATCTTGGAGACCTCCTCCTTGATGCAGGCCCTGACCCTGTCAGTCACTCTGTAAGCCTTATGCTTTACAGGTAAGCTGTCTCCTGTGTCCACATCATGGACGCACCAATCTGTGACACCAGGAACCAGGGAGAACAGGTCTGGAAACTGCCCCAGCAATTGGCGGCAGTCTTCCTGTTGCTCAGGCGTCAGGGTGGGTGAGAGGTTAACTCCATCCACTGACCCATCTTTCTCAGAGGCTACTAAGAGGTCAGGTAGAGGCTCAGACTCCTTCTCCATTCCATCATCAGTTGCCAACAACATGCCCACTTCGGACCTTTGCAAGTGGGGCTTCAGGCGGTTAACATGTAGGACCCTCAAAGGGTTCCTGGGAGACTGCATGTCCACCAAGTAGGTTACTGGACTCTTGCGCTCCACAACCTCAAATGGACCTGTCCACTTATCCTGAAGTGCACAAGGCTCCACTGGGGCCAAGACCCACACCTGTTGTCCAGGCTGAAGCTCTACCAGAGTGGCATTCTGGTCGTACCACCGCTTCATCTCTTCCTGGCTGGCTTTCCAGATTTGCCTCAGCAAGTTGTCTGAACCGCCTGGTCTGGTTTCTGAAGGCCAGCATGTAACTGTATACATTCTGGGGAGGTTTCCTGGGAGATTGCTCCCAGCCTTCCTTTACCAAACTCAGAGGTCCTCTCACTGGGTGACCATACAGCTGTTCAAAGGGACTGAACCCTAGGGACTTCTGTGGCACCTCACGGTATGCAAAGAGAAGGCATGGCAAGAGGACGTCCCACTTAAGCCTCATTGGACCTTCCAGGCCCATGATCATGCCTTTCAGGGTTCGGTTGAATCTCTCAACCAACCCATTTCCTTGGGGATGGTAAGGGGTGGTGAACTTGTAGGTTACACCACACTCTTGCCAAAGGGACTTCATATATTTGGATATGAAGTTGGTCCCCCTGTCACTCACCACCTCTAGAGGGAATCGCACTCGTGAGAAAATTCCCATCAGTGCACGTCCCACCACGGGGGCCGTCACTGTCCTCAGAGGGATGGCTTCAGGGTACCGGGTGGCATGGTCCACCAAGACCAGGATGAACCTGTTGCCCATGGCTGTCTTGGGGTCCAGAGGCCCAACAATGTCAATACCCACTCGTTGGAATGGAGTACTGACCACTGGGAAGGGCTGCAGAGGAGCCTTGTGCTTCCCTCCGCTCTTACCACTTGCCTGGCAAGTCTGACAGGTTCTACAATGAGCATCTGAGCTCTTGTGCATTTGGGGCCAGTAGAAGTGGGTGACAAGCCTGTCATAGGTCTTGTCCATCCCCAAATGTCCTGCTAACGGCACATCATGAGCCAGTCCCAGTAGGAAGGCTCTGAACTTCTGGGCTACCACCAGCACACGGGCTGACCCAGGTTCAGCAGCCTTAGGCTCTGAATACAGGAGGTCATTCTCCCAGTACACATAATGTGTCTTGGCCTGAACACCATTGGCCTGGTCTGCAGCCTGCTGCCGCATACCCACGAGAGAAGGGCATTCTTTCTGCTCCCTGCAGAATTCCTCCCTGGAGGGGCCTCCTTCTTGCTGCCAATGGGTCAGCTCAGGCAGGTCCCCCAGTTCAGCAATTTGTTCCCCTGTAGGCTCCAGGGCATCCCCCTCAAGGTCTGCTTCCTCCTGGACCGTGGGAACTTCAGGGGCCGGTTTCCCGCGCCCCCTGCGCCTTCTCTCTAAGGCCGGTTCCTGGGCCTCTCCTTCAGGCCCCAGGATCTCTTGAGCACCCCTACTGGCTGCCATTGACCGGGTGGTCACGCACGCCCAGTCAAGCAGACCCACCATCTTCAGGTGAGTCGTTTTCTCCACCTTTTCCCAAGGGGAGTCCTCCAAGTCATTCCCTAGCAAACAGTCCACAGGCATGGTTTTCCTCACGCAGACCTGCAGAGTACCAGAGACCCCCCCCCACTTGAAGGGAACTTGAGCCATCGGACACTGACTCTCTGAATTGTCAGCGTTGACAACCCTACAGTAGGCATGGGGTACAACCTGCTCTTGAGACACCAGGTGCTGCCTCACTGCAGTCACACTGGCTCCTCTATCTCTAAGAGCCTAAGCTTTCCTACCATTGATGGTCACCACCTGCCCATATTTCTTAGTGTTAGAGGGCAGGTAGTTTGTAGGGACCATCTCACTGTCTCCTAGTGAGACTAGTGTCATCTGAACAGGATCTCCACCCCCTGGGACCATTACTTCTTCTCCTAAGTGAACACTAGTCACTTGCCGGGGTGGAGCACCAGTGGGTGCTGGTTTACCAAACAGGCGACACTTGGGGTCACTGGCTATGTGCCCCGGGTCACCACATCTGAAACAATTGAAGGGCCCCTTTGGAACAGGCCCCATTCTGCTTTGGGGGTGGGGGTGGCTGAGAACCTCGCTGCTGGTTCCCTTGGGGATTACTTTGGGGGCCTTTAGGGAACCCTTTCTGTTTACCCCTGTCCCCCCCACTCTTCTGCTGGGGACCCTGCCCACCCTTGGCGGAGTCTCCCACTGGACCCTTGTGGACCCTGGTGCTGAGCCAGCGGTCCGCCTCCTCAGCAAGCTTCCTCGGGTTGGACAGCTTGCTGTCAATCAGGTGCTGGCGTAGCTCAGGAAAACAGTTTTCAGACAAGTGCTCCCATGCAATTAAATCAAAGAGACTTTGAAAATCATTCACCTTGTTACCCTTCACCCAACCATCCAGGGCTCTGCAAAAAAAGGTCACATATTCCACATATGTACTCCCAGGACGCTTCGCACACCCCCTGAACCTCTGTCTATGCATTTCAGGGGTAAGCCCATACCTGGTCATTAAGGCCTCTTTCATGCGGGGATAGGAACTCTGTTCTTCAGTGTCAAATCTAGCAGGGTGTCCCGCCCTTCGCTAAGGAACCTCCCCCACAACCCCGCTCCCCAATCCTTGTCAGGGACCCGGTGGGAGGACATGGCTACCTCATATGCCCTATACCACTGTCCTATGTCATCCCCTCTAAAGAACTCCTTAACTACATCTTTGGGGATGTACACCCTGGACTCTACCTGCACCGGCGTTGTGCTGCCACCAGAAGGAGTTGTTCCCAAACCTCTCAGCTCCAACTCCTTCAATCTCAGGACATGCTCATTTTGGCGTTGCTGCGCCTCCATGGCCAATCTTTGCTTGTCCATCTCCATTTGTCCAGCTAACTTTGCCATCTCCATTGCATGCGCCCTGTCTGCTGCCCTCTCTGCCAGCTCCTCTGGAGACAGGCCTCTGTTGGGCTCCACAGCGCCATCTGGTGGTATGATATCCACCGGAGTCTGGGGATCTCTTGACTCCTTCCAGGCTCTCGGCGCCTTGATGTAGTGGGCTTTCTTTTTGCACCCAGTGTGGGCAGCTCTGAACTTTATACAGAAGGCTTTCAATTCCTCTACTCTGTAGCCCTCCAGACCTCCTTGTTCCCAGTCTACATCTTCAATTCCGGAAATCACAGAGGGTGCCCTTCCAGCAGGGAGTGAGCCAGGCATGGCTTCAACAATGGCAGATGTCCCAGCAAAATTAAAAAAATGGAAACCTGTGGCTGCAATATAGGTCTGCTTTCACTATGTGGTGATCAGTAATTTACTGTATGTCAACTACAAATGCTAATTCGCAAATCCTCACTGCTGCGTCCAATGTTAGAATTGGGGGTCTCTGGTTGGCGCAAGTATGCACTTGTGACAAGCAGGGACCCTCTCCTCTAAGTCAGGGCGAAGGATGACCCCTTAGAATTACCCTTGCTCACCCTCTAGGTGCGTGGCGTGAGCAGCCAAGGCTATTCTTCAGGCGTTATTCAGTTAAGCATTTGTAATCACACACACAGTAAAATGTACCAATCCCCCCACAAATGGACACCAGGCTGTAAATATATAAAAAATACGCTTCTTTATGTAAAAATATATATATGTATCTCAGCAGACTTATCACAAGACCAATAACGCTTTTAGGATGCCAACAGGTTGTAAATAGGCTCAAGTTCAATAGTTTTCTTCGTGTTCTCTCACTCTAACTGGAGTCTCTCCTCAAGTTCAGCGAGATTTGGACCCACCCCGGGCCTTCGGCGTGCCTTGCAGCGCCTCTCCTGCCTTCTGCGGTGAAATTGATGCAGACCCTATCGCGGCTCACGCATCGGGCGTGAGCACGCCTGTGCCGGGACTGGCTCTTCCCCTCGGCTCGGGGACAGAGTCAGTTGCGGGCCGGCTCGGCGGTGCGGGAGGGCTCTGGGGACAGCGCGGCAGGCAGGGTAAGCTCGGGGTCCCTAACTGGGAGTGCAGACGGAGCGCACAGCTCTCACTCACCCGGGGGGACTCCGAGGACACGCAGACTTCTTTTCTCGGCTCTCAGTCAGGAAGCGGCTTGATGACGGGGAAAGAATAAGTTGCGGGCCCCGAGCCCGGTGATGATTAGATGAACACTTCTTCTTTTACTTCGGCGAGGGTCGGCACAGGCTTGTGCGACTCCGGCGATTGGGGGCACTCTTGGATCTTGACGCCAGTGGGCGTGTGCAGTCAGGCAGGCGCGGCCCGCGACCCTTGGCACGACGGTGCAGGGGTCTCCTCAGCGGGGGCGGCGCGGCCTGACGAGCCTCTGGGATCACAAAGCGGGGTCACGGCACGGCCTGTGCAGCTGTCGACCCGGTGTGGATCGCGATAAGCAGAGGGAATTCCGGCGGGAGGGGGGAGAGCGCTTCAGCGCGCTCCAGTAGCAGGCAAGGGGCAGAGGAGCAGGAAACCTAGCCTGGGGGCAGAGAGCGACTCCGGTCGGAGCGAGGCTCTCACAGGACAAAGGCAGGCAAGCTCCCGAGTGCCACAGCCCTAGGAGGGGCGATGAGGGGCGCAGTCTGGCTCCGGCGGGCTGCACACACGGCTCGAATGTCAGGACGAGCAAGAGCACCAAGGACCCATTAGTCCTGGGGTCCAGATCAGGGGGCAAGCTCAATCAAGCCCTTGGAGAATGTTTAAAGCACAAAGCAGCAAAGTCTTTTCTCATCAAGTCTTTTCCTCTCCTTTCTCAGCAAGGCAAGCAGCAGGCCAGTCCTTCCAGCGTCTCTTCTCCTTCTAGTCGGGCAGAGGTCCTTCGTGGTAAAACAGGATTCTCATTTACAAGGAGCAGGGCTCCTACTTTTATACAGAGTTTCTTTTGTTCTTACAGGCCAGGGGGGCCTTTGCATAACTGCTCTCAGCCTCTGAGCACTTGTTGGGGGTACTTCTGGCTTCTGCTTTCAGTGTGTGGGCAGGCACATCAGACGCTCCCCAGGGGGGCGGAGCCAGCATTGTGGGGACAGGGGAAGCCAGGAGTACTTTGTTGACAGTGCTTCGCCCTTCCTGGGCCAGGTACAGGCTGAGTCATCAGTCGCTCCCCAGGGGGGCGGAGACAGCATTGTGGTGGCAGAGCACAGCCTGATGAAGAGTCCAGGGAAACTCCTACCTCCCACTAAGGTGTAATCCTTGCATTCACCACCTGTCATCCCCCAGCCCTGTCACTCACACAACCCAGACAGTCAGATACACATCCAAGCAGAGTCAGGCTGAAATGGTTAGGCAAGCAAATGCGAACTTTCTAAAAGTAGCATTTGCAAACACAGGATATTAAAATAAACTTTACTAAAAGAAGTATTCTATTATTCTGAGTTCAGGCATACAAAACATTATTTTCTACCATGTTCCCTGAGCCTGCTGGGATTATAGAGTGTAATAATTCCAGCAGCCCATCTGGCCTAAAGGGAACAGGTAGCCTTACAATAGTGAAAAACGAATTTGGCAGTAATTCACTATTAGGACATGCCACACTCATCAGAGCATGTCCTACCTTATACTTACAATGCACCCTGCCCTTGGGCCTACCATAGGGGTGACTAATATGAAGTTAAGGGAAGGTTTAGGGGCTGGCAAGTGTGTGCACTTGCCCAGCCAGCATGACAGTACCAGACTGCACGCAGGTTCTGCAATGGCAGACCCTAGACATATTTTAAAAGGCTGCTTCTGTGGGTGGCGCAACCAGCGCTGCAGGCCCACTAGCAGTATTGGTATTTACAAGCCCTGGCACTCCTGGTGCACTTTACTGGGGACTGACAGTAAATCCAATGTACCAATCATGGACATCAATCACATATACACTTTACAGTAGGGAGCACTTGCACTGCGGCACGGGTTGGCCGTGGCGCAGTGCCCTGAGCAGCTGACGCCAGCAAAAACATCTGAGTCACAACAGCAAAAAGTGGAAGGGAAACTCACGGCAAGGTGCCAGGTCTAACAGGGCCCAACACTAGGTGGCGATCTATGCACAGTGTGTAACTCTGCAGCTCTACATGCCAAGAACAGATGCATACTGGTAAGTAGCATTTTCCTTTCTTCTGCATATATATGTGAGTGAATGCAAGGAAGTTACCGGGTGGCTAACACCTTGGCTAGAATCTTCATTTAAGTATTAATGAGGGGGATGACCATAGAAGGTTCATGCGATTGAGGGGACGACCCTCTACTGTGCCAGAAACTACAATTTATTTGCCCTGGGTGTTCTACCGTATTTGCTGGATCAACGAAAGGGATCTTTCGAAACTGATGGCAATAGCTTGAAAACCACTTGGAAATCCTTTCTGGAAACCCACATGCAGGACATTAGCAAAAGCTCTATCTGTAGCTGAGTTCCCTGTAGAAGGCATATACTGGGTGATTAATGCTGGCGACCTTCACTACCACCTTCCCTTCTTCAGCTTATCATTGAGTCCATATACATTCCAAGATAGGACCCTCTGGGCAATTTAGGTGAAAGAAAGCCTAATGAGGCCGTCTCCGCAGGAGACAACAGGCGACGAGATATGACTGTATCAAGCAAATGGCCATTCTCCCTATGCCATACGATGACCTGGATCTTTCACCCTTTAATATCAGAGAGTCATTTTTATTTTTTATTTTTTTATTGATTTAAATCACAGACATACAGTATAAATTTGGACGACATAGTACAATCTCTTAGACACAAGATCCTACACAAAACCATTAATCACAAGTGCCCCCTACATTTCTTCCTCATGTCTCCCCTGTCGACGCATCTCCATTTCAACAGTTGGTGACACACAAAGGTCTCCCCTGTATTTGTTCCACTTTGACCATTTCATGTCCCACTTCTTGGGGCATCCCCGACCCTTGTATACCTCTGTCTCCGCCAGCATACATCTGTCCATTTCTGTAACCCTGTCATGGTTCCCCTCGCCCCTGCCATCCCGCTGACTGCTGCGCGATCCGTCACAGGAATGATCGGCGCCCCTACGGGACCGGGACTACGACTACCAGCCTGCCTAGCGAGAGGATCGCGGATCGGAAACGCCTTTATAAGCGTTTCACAGCGAGGACGCAGCGTCGGATATTCTTTTTTTTTTTTTTTAAAACCTTTATTGTAGCATTCAATAAAAATACAAGCATGGGCCTACAACCGCAGGGGCCGGCCGCTAAACAAAATTTACGACCCCCTATATCACAGTACGACACAGCTCATCAGCCGACAGCCCTGAGGTCCGGCAGCGATTCAGGATAGAACTTGTATTAGAATGCACAACTGAGTCCCAGGATGAGACAGAGGTTCCATTTTATATTATTTAAGAAAGGATCAGGTGCCATACAATCAAACAGAAGAATACGGGGGACAGGGCAAGAGACAGGATATGCACGTAAGAATCGCTATAATGGAACATTGGCGCCAAAATATATGGATCGATGCAAACGACAATACAATATACATTCAATGTTGAGCGTCAGTTCTCAGGGCCTGCCCACCCGGGAATCAGGATATCATAAAAGCATAAGCACTAAATACAAGTACACGATAAGAATCCGAATGATTCACAAGCTATACTGATCCTTTAAGGAAGAGAAAGGGAAGGAAAGAAAAAGCCCATAGAAATAAAAAAAGGCAAAATAAAAAAAAAACTCCCAACCCCCCACCCTGCACCCCTGCAAATGGCTACAGCCTAACCCCACTAGCAGCGTGCCTGTCGCCCCTAATAACTAAAAACCCTAAAAGTAGGAAAAAGAATCGAATAGGGCTTATCCATTTGGGCTCCCAGCCCCTTTCGTCCCCCCGCCAGAGACAGACACCCCCTATCACTAAAAGACCAACGTATGACAACACTTATAGAAGAAATTAGGGGGCACCGTAATACACCGCACAGCCATTTAGATCAAACAGTTGCTGGTCGAACACCCGTAAAAGCCACTCTAACCCGTCCCGACCTAGTTGATCTTAACCTTGGCCCTTCCGAATCAGCACACGAACCCCCCCCGGCGAGACCCAAAGGCACACAAAGGAGTAATAGAGGAGAAGGGAGTCATCAAGAATCAAGCTATGGCAACTCGTATGCAGTGAGTCCACAAAAACTTCAGACGCAGAAGAGCTCTCCCTCCTAGATGGACAATCCCAATATATCTTGCCCAGGAGTCGTAAAGTCACCAAAAAAGGAGAAGACGACCACAAACTGAATGGAAAGTCAAGAACAAAAGTCTCCGGGAGGGGAACGCCTTTCGATACCTCCAAAGTCGATAGTGGTGGAAGGTTCAGCAATACACTGACGACCTCGGGGACACCTTCCTCCAGGGCACCATCCGATAGTTTCAATACTTGCTTCCTCACGGGGTTCTCGCACAGAGGCAAAATGGCCGCGGTTTGAATGGCTGCAGATTGCTGTTCCAACAGTAAGGCTGGGTCCGGTTCTGCCAGGAGCATCTCAGATAGGCGCGTGTCCAATTTGCACAATAAGACATCCACATGTGAATGAAACGCCCTAATTTCTGACAATATTGACCTCAGCGATGGCTCAAGCACCGTTCGATCCATAATCTCACACCCGATACCAATCACAATCACCTCCCCGGGTGAATCTGGCATCCTCAGGGTGGACAAACAGGGTCATGAACGTGCAGATGCGGAGGGTGACCAATCTTTATTCGCAGCCACGGTCAACCCGGTTAAGGCCGCAGGCCAGAGACCCCGACCCACCGAACTCCGGGGGGCCCAATACCGGGTCCGCGGGACGGGGACCCCCACCCGCAGCCAACAGCGAGCAGAGTCACTCCTCCATTGATGCTGAGCAATAGAAACGATCGCCGCCAAATTCGAGCTTAAACAAAGCCTCCACTCCGATTGAGCGGACCCAGCCTGGGTCTCCCGGCCGATGTTGTTGCACTGCAGCCCGGCTGTGAAAGTACTCGAGGCCCCGGCTTCACCGCTGGAGTAGGCCACAATCTTCAACTCGATGTAACTTCGTCAAACCAGCCGATAAAAGTTCCCGGATTTCACCATCGGAGTGCGGAACAGTTCATGTACACAGAGGCTAGGCGTAAAATCAGGATAATGTACAGGATATTGCGGCGGGATACGGAGGTCGGCGGAGCTGGGAGCCTAAGCAACCATCTCGCTTGCTGACCTAGCTCCTCCCCAGCGTCGGATATTCTGAAACCTTGCCGATGTCGGTTACAGCCACAGAACCCAGTCTTGTGGAATCCCGTTCTGTGCAGCGAACCGGAGGAACAAGAATCGGAGGTAAGAGTGAGCGGCGTCTCCCTGCCCCCGCTTCGTGAGTCTTGTTATCCAGCTGAGACGCACACCACGGTGGTGATTGCCGTGTCTCAGCTGAAAGGCGCGTCAAGTGCAGAACATCGTAGCTGGATGCCGAGGCGAGATTGAGCGGCTGCTCTCCGCCCCCGCCCTCAGACCCATTGGTATCTAGCTGAGACGCACACCGTGGAGGTGTTTGCCGCATCTCAGCTGTGGAGCCCCAAAGAGTTTTGTGCCATAGGAAATCGGAGCAAAGGAAAGGATGCAAGTTCGAGCGGCTGCTCTCTGCCCCACTCCTTCCATAGCATCGCTAACAGAGACGCACACCACGGAAGTGCTTGCCGCGTCTCTGTTACAAGACACAAGAGGCTGTACGTTGGTCCTCTATACAACCTTGGGGGTAAGCTCTTTGAAGGGAGTAGGTTGAGTGGCTGTTCCCTGACTCCAGTCACGGACTGCATGGTCGAGTGCCCGGCTGGGCATTCCCAAGTTCGTGGCATAACCAAGAGCACCCACACCACCGACAGTATTCCCTTAGCAGCGGTCGAACGGCATTGTCGGCCGTTTCTTAGCACGGTGCCCTCTGTTGGCGTACACCGGGACCGGTGTGCATGCGGAGGACGGTAAGAGCCCCTGGTGCTGCTAAAGGGTATCGTTGACTTTGCTTTATTTTTCATTGTCCTGTATGATTTTCACTTCGGCTAATTCTGCCTTTTTCTTCTTATCCATTAAAGTCATCATTAGCCGCTTATTGTCTGTTTCTCTTGTTGTATCCGGGCCTTCCCCGATCCCGGGAACATTAGGGTGTTACAAACCCACAGGGTAGTACGAGGTGGGATTACACTCCCACCATCCCTTGGCCAGTTCTCTCTTTGCTAGCGTGTATCCCAATGTAGTGAATTGTTGCTCAACTTTGGTCAGGTCAGAGGCCTCCCAAATATTCAAAAGTCCCAACTGTGGGGTCAGCTCAATAGTTTTCCCCAGGGCTGTGCACTTACGGGTCGTGGCTCCCTCCCACAAGGGGCGTACCATGGGGCAGGACCACAGTGTGTGGTAAAATGTGGCTTTTTGGTCACAGCCTCTTATACAGCGATCGTCGGGTCTAGACCTTGCTAGAACAGTCCCTGTCATGTATGATCGGTGGAGTATCCTAAGCTGAAACAGTTTGAATCTTTGGGTAATTGCCGCTGCGCGTGGAGACATTTGCGCCGCCTGCCAGTCTTCGTCGTCTATGGGTCCTATGTCGCTTTGCCACCTCTCCCTAAGCTTCGTGAAGTCGTCTGGTAGATTGTTACTCAATTTCTTGTATGTCAAAGATATAGCCTTTGAGTCGAGCGGTCCATAGAGCAAGCGGTCTTCTAGGGGCGATGACTCCGGAATGTCTTTTGGAGAAGGGAACGCTGTCTGTAGCGCATGTCTAATTTGCATGTATCTGTACGTCTCCTGTGTTAATTGGTACTGGTTCTGGAGCTCAGCCCAGGTCATTATCGCCCCCTTTTTAACCAAATCTTTGACTGTGGATATCCCAATCAGATCCCATTTATCAAAACCAGGTTGGTAGCCCAGCAGACCCAGTTGTGGAGTAAACCATAGCGGTGTGGCCAGTGAAAGAGTGCCTGTCCAACCCAACCAAGAGGTAACTATTCGCCAGATGTCTAACGTGTGTTTGGTCGGGCCGAAGAACTTTCCCTTATTTTTCCGGCCTGTGGCGTACAGGGCACCAAGGTATTCAGATCGGTCAGTTTGATATCTATCCATGGAATACTCCGGGTCATTTGGGGGTGGTAAATCCAGTGATTGACGGTCACCAATTGGGCTGCCCAATAATATCGCTGTATATCAGGGAGGGCGATGCCTCCATCGTACCAGCTTTTCGTCAGTTTTTGCCGAGCAATCCTAGGGGCCCTACCATCCCACAGCAGCGTGCAAACCTCCCCATTAACCGCTGTGAAGTACGAGTCTGGGACTCTCTAAGGGCAGTTTTGTAGCACATATAGAAAGCGAGGAAGAGCAAGCATCTTGAAGAGGGCCGCCCTTCCAACCAGTGTCAGGGGCAAGGTCCGCCAATGCTTCACGTCTGCTCGTAGCCTAGCCAAGTGTGGGGCCAAGTTGGAACTATAGAAACAGGCTGGGTCCGAAGTGATAAAAATCCCCAGGTAGCGGAAACCTTCCTCGGTGACTGTTATTGTACAGTCCGTCAGGAGACGGGGCACATCACCTCTCAGCATAAACAATACTGAATTATGCCAATTATTTGCATACACAGAGTATTTCCCAAAGTTCGTAAAGATATCTAGAACCACCCTGATCGATCTATATGGGGATGCTAGATAGAGCAGGACGTCGTCCGCATATAATGATATGCGGTCTACAACATCTGCTGCCCAGCGCATTCCATGCAACATCACGTCCCTACGTACCCAGGCCGCCAGTGGCTCCAGTACGAGGGCAAAAATCAGCGGGGACAGCGGGCATCCTTGCCTTGTTCCTCTGCGTAGCTCGCATGTCCTTGATGTAAACCTGTTTACTCTCACCTGTCCCAACACACCGGTGTATAGCAGCTTTACCCAGGCTACGTATTTAGGCCTCAGCCCCATCCTGTTTAGCACTTCAAATAGGTACGCCCATTCTATGGAATCAAACACCATAGAGGCGTCAAGGGATAGTACCGCTGCATCTTTGTCAATGTATTGTCTGCGGGCCATCACATTGTGGAGACGGAGCAGATTAAGGGCCGTGTTGCGCCCTGGCATAAAGCCGGATTGGTCTGGGTGGATCAATGAAGAGATAACTGTCACCAATCTGTTAGCCAGGACTTTTGCCAGTATCTTGGTCTCTACATTGATCAACGAGATTGGCCTATAGGAGCTGCAATTCTCCGGAGGCTTACCTTTCTTGTGAATAACTACAATGGTGGCCACGCGTTGATCCAGCGGTAGCATGCCCCTCTCCAGCCCCTCCTCATACATGGCTCTTAAATGCGGTATAGTCAGGGAGGCGGTGGCTTTCAAGAATTCCACTGGGATGCTGTTTGGCCCCATCGCCTTTCCTGATTTCAGCTGACCCAAAGCCCTACCTATTCCTTCATTCGTTAGCTCTTGCTCCAAGGTGTCTCTGTCCGCCTCCGAGAGGCTAGGCACATCGCTGTCCAGGAGGAGTTGGCTGTGTAGTGTGTAGAGGGGGAGTATACCATTTCATAGTGGTCGGCAAAGTTTTCCGCTATATCCCTTGGGTGTACCACTGTGTCACCTGTCGGTGTTGTCAGTTTATGCACCCATCTGTAGCCCTGTTCCTGCCTCTCTAGCCACGCCAACATCTTACCCGCCCTGTCCCCAAGCTTGTATATTCTATGTTGAGTTGCACGGTGCTTAGCCACCATATGTTCCCTAGTTTTTATCTTATACTCGTCTTGTTTTAGGAGGTGCCTGTGACTTAGGGCAGGCGTGGGATCTTGTGAGTGTTCGCGTTCTAGTTCGAGAAGGTCCGATTCTAATTTAGACAGGATTTCTCGTTTTTTCACGATATAGCCCGTCTTTAACGACAGGGCTAGACCCTTGAGCACCACCTTAAATGCTTCTCAGAGTGTTTCTGTGGAAGTGACCGAGCCCACGTTTTTGGTAAAATAATTTCCTGTGTGGGTGCGGAGTTCGGCCCTTATATCTGGGATGTGTAGGAGCCATGGGTTAATGACTATAGTAGAGCGAGGTTGACATTCCCAATGTGTATAATCCATCAAAACCGGGGAATGATCTGAGAACCCTCTCTGCAGAACCCTATATTGGGCTAAGTTACCTATATCAGACATTTGTGTGAGAAAGTAGTCAATGTATGAGAGGCTCCGGAGAAGAAAGTAAACAATTTATCGGTTGGGTGGAGTATGTGACCTACATCTGCCAGACCGAACGCTTGCACAAAGTCAGCCATGAGGTCATTAGCTGTGTCTTTTGACCTTGGGGGGTGGCGGAACACGGTATCGTCCAGAGTCATTTTGTAGTCTCCCCCCATGATCAGTGTGCCTTCCTGAAGTCCCGTCAGCTTAATACCCAGGTCTTCCAGTGCTGTCTTGCCCATAGCGGGCGGTAGATATACAGATATCACATTTATACCCCTTCCGTCCCACTGGGCCTCAACTCCCTTGAACCGGCCCCCAGTATCAGCGCACACATTTTGAACAATTAAGGGTGTCGTTTTTTTAACTCAAAAGCTGTACCTCTTGAGCCCGTGGTGTAGTCGGCGTGTATCAGGAGTTTATATCCCCACCTAGTAAGGGCCTTGGATTTTTGACCTACCAAATGTGTTTCCTGCAGGAGGACCACATCAGGCGAGTGCCTCTTAAGGTATTGCTGAACTATCCTCCTCTTTATTTTATCTCCCATCCCATTTACGTTCCAGGACATTACAGTCATGGATCTTTTACTATCCTGCCCCATAGTCGTGTGACACTTTCCCTTTCCATAGTCAGATCATAGCTGCATAAGAGAGAACACATATCTGCTCTATCCACTTTTGTCGTCCGTCATTCAGCATATTTACATTACATCGTGTATATCTCACAATACTTTGCTTTGTGATGAGGTTTCTCCTGTCCAAAGCACTGACAATGATTTTAGCCTCAAGCCTTGCATCAATAAACAAATTACCCTTGGAACATCTCCCTTCCCCCCTCCACCTCCTCCCCCCCTCCCTGCCCCCTCCCTGCCCCCTCTGCTCCCCTGCCCCCCTGCTTGTGGATTCAAAACTACCCACCCCCAAACTTGGCAGAGTGCTTCTCTCCCCGCCCTGGAATTCTAAAACTACTCGGGGTAGAGTGAAATATCAGAGAGTCTTGATGGAGTTTTACGGCCCTCCTGCTTCCCAGCCCACAGGGTCTCTCTGTTAAGGTTCTTTGAGCCCCTCTGTGGCAGTGGATATGTTGGCATGGATAGGTATTTGTCCAAGGCTCTCCTCCGTCTCTCAGGGCCTCATCTACAGGTGCTACAGTCCACCAGCTAACTGCACAGTTCACTGTATGTTGACACCCTGGATCTAGCAGTTATACAAATCTGGTTTAGCAACCAGACTGGTGCATCTAATGAGAAGTTCAAATCACTTCAGAAAGAAGTTGGCAGGGGGTGGGGAAGCATGAGTATGACTGGCTGCTAATATTGTAGCCGTCTGCAGGGCCTTGTCTTTGGTGAGGTAGTGTGGTTCACTTGCCCTTCCTTTTTTAGGCCATCAGATGAGAGAGGCTTGTACCCAGGGATAGAAGTTCATTTCCAGACTTTCCAATGGCCTTCTTGTTTTTTAAGCTCAGAGGCACTCTCACCAATGCCGCAGATGTTTATGCTCTCTTTGCGGATGGCCTGCTGATAGCCCTTGGCTCTCACCAAACCTGCCATCTTCTGAAGTGCACTGCGTGGCCATGGAAACAGGACGCATCCCATACAAGCTCTCACCACAATATACTCTCTACTGCAGCGGGCAGGGATAGAGTTGCCTCTCGGTTACTCTCGTCGGACTGAGCACAGCCATTGATGCCTCCGCCAGACAATGATCTTGATCTGCATTCTCTGTAAGGTTGTGGTTTTAGGAGATCTCAGCAGGATCACCCCAGTGCTGCTTAGCTTAGCCTTATTTGTGAAATCACTTCACTATCTTAGTCATTCCTGATCAATGTGAGTGAACCGCAATTGTCCTGTGTGTCACAGGTCCTATTCGGCTGGTTTGTGTCCTGAATGTCCGGAGTAAACTGGTGGGTGTGATTACGTAATCTCCGACTTTTCTCCGAGTAGAAGTGTGGGGGCTGTGCCATAGACATTTTCTGGTCTCATTCTTCGCCTTTCTGTATTACTCAGACATTTGTCTCAGTGATTTTTAAAAAAATTATCCTCAGTCCTGTACCTAGCGACATCGATCGTCAGCCAGGCCTCCTGAATAATTGAAGCTCCCACACTAAATTTAATTCTCAAATCTGGTCATCTGATAGAGACTTGTAGCTGCAGATTCCTTACTTTAGAATATTCCCAGAGCATCAGACTTGATCCGGAAATTTTTGAGTAGTACCTCCGCACCTCACACAATTTCCTGAAGCCAGAGCAAGCCCCGCTCAACGAAATGAGTTTTATGAGGCCGTGAGCTACATATTTAGGTGGGCCAACCACTCTGGAGTGCCTTAGGGCCCCACAGTTTGGCGGCTGCCTCTACTGGATTCTTACTGGTGAGTCAGGCCTCGGCACCAGTCGGGTCCCTTTTGGATCTTTGTCTCGATCTGGATTGGCTCTGATAGCGAGACTGCTACCTTGCCCAAAGCCGACTCAATAATCATACCCGACTCCAATACGTAACTGATAGGGCGTTGCCCCATATCAACTCGTCCGACTCTGTCAGGAACTCGACCTTACGAGTTGGAGCCTAGGCCTCCTTTGTTCGATAGACTCAATAGGATGTATGATTGGGAGTGATCTGAGGGTCTTTATGGCTACCACAGCTCCACAGAAGAGCCCAAAGAGAGCAGGTACAAGGAACTGGCAGATGCCAGTGGTTTGGGCATCCCTTCAGACACTGGCTTAGTCTCTCCTCCTATTGTGACTACGGAGGAAAGAGACTTTATATGCCATGGTAGTGAGGAGGACGGCTGGGGTCCTGGACCTTACGCTGTCCTTGGTGGCAGTCAAGACGAACGCATTGACAAAGGTGCTTCAGCAAGGAACCACCCCACGGGACCTCTCCTCCCATTTAACAAACCCCCCACAGATGTCCTCCTCGGAGTATGGACCAAGCCCTGCACCGGGGCCCTTGTGCACAGGACAATTGCCGCAACTGCCCTGCTCCTGGGGACCCTGTTTTCCTCACCCAGCACCCCATCCCAGAGATCATGTTCGTCGAGGCCTCCACATCCGAAGTCAACCTAGGCGCATTCCCTACCACACCTCCGGATAGGGAATCCAAGAGTCTGGACACCCACTGCAGGAGACTTCTATTGCTCATTATATCAGCCAAGATGGTTAACGAGCTGCAAGCACTCTTTGTGCGCCCTCCATGCACCAACGCTTTTTGGTTCTGAGAATATGTGCCTCTCCTTTGCTTTGTCTCACCCTTCCAAAGACGAGGTGAGACTCTATCGCCTGCTCATAAAAAGAATTATCCCTCTACATAGGTTGTAGTAAAGAACACCTGGTGGATGATCAACTCTTCATCGGGTTCACCTGAGCAAAGAAAGGAACAGCTTTGCAGAAATTGACCATCTCCAGATGGATTGTACTCTACATTATAATCTGCTACACTATGGCCAGAAAATTACCCCCTGAGGGCTTATTGTCTCAATTCACCAAGGCTGTGACCACTTCGTTGGCTGCCGGAGTTTCTGTCCTGGGCATCTGTCAGGTGGCAACTTGGACATCTTTGCACATATTTACCAAACACTACTGTTTGTCAGGTTCGTTAGTACAAGCATTTTGCCTGTTCGGTCCGCCAGGACTTACTGGTCTGAATTTGCTTGCAGACCTAGCCCTGGGAAGGGAAGGAATCTGTGACTAGAAGCCTCTATCATATGAACAAATTACTTACCCTTGAGTAAGGCCTTATCTAGTAGAGACTATATCTAGCCGTACATTATTTACCGACCTGCCCTGCTTCTGCGAACAGATTGTTCTAACTAGTCCGTTAGTGTCTGCACACTGGTACATCAGCATTCTGTTGTGGTTCGTGCGTCTGGAGTGGGAATTTTATGTAAAGTAATTGATATCTTCGCACTGGGGCGGCACCTGTATATGCACTGCGCACGTCACATCCGGCACTGACAACACCAATGTTGAGTATATCGACCCCCACCAATAGAGCGCTGAGGTACTGCTTGAAAATGTCCAGATCCAATCTGACACCTGGGTAATATTCTAAGGTGAGGAATTTAGATAGTCTCTAGAGACTAAGGCAATACCAAAGGTAAGTAACATGTTAATTTGAGCTATTCCTAACCCTTTCCCTTGAAGCTCACTGGTGGCTCCTGGCTTTAGCAGTACTGTACTCAGACACCCCTCTGTTACCCACTTGCAATACCTGCACTTCATTCATTTAGTCATTCATTAATTCATTAGCACTACATTTTCCTGTATGACGGTTTTAAGTACTAGTGTGTGTTGGAGAAGTGGAGAGCATGTCTCATTGCAAGTCCTTGAAAACCAGAGAGTAATAAATTGTACCAGATCGCCATGGTCCAAAGAAACAGTACATTAGGGGTACCTGTATATCTTTGTAGTTGGCTCTCCTCAGTAATTTTGGTTACCAGTTAGTGCATAGGCCTCTCTGTTTCAATGTATTCAGATGCCCAAGAGCTTCCTCGATTTGAAGAGGGTGGGTATTCACGGCACTGTACCTACTTCTTGAGAACAAACATGAAAAACACCAACTTTGTGATACCCAGCCTTAAAAAAATCATATTCCCCTCTTCCCCGAACCCTGTTGCTACCAGGGATCCCCAAACACAAATTGACCCACTGAAACTTTCCCCATGACTAATTTCCATCAGCCTCTTTCACCTCCAGCATCTCTCCTCTGGCCTGTCTAAAAAGCCACCCTTCTGTGCTGCAGGAAAAGGGTAAAACTCTGTGGCTTCCTAAAAATGCAGCTCAAGTTGGCCCCAATTTTTCTATTACATGTCTCTAATGATGATTTAGGTGACTCCTGCCTTTATGATATTAAAACACTTGTCACTATGCCACTACAGCCATCTCTGTCACACAGTACCCTTGAATGCTCTTTGAGCCCCTCCCTTCCCTGAACAGCTCACAATGCTTCAGTTTTCAGTACTCTTCCTTAAACACACGGTAGCCTAATCACGTCTCCTGTTGTAATGGGAAGACACTAATAACCATGCAATAAACCTCTTTTTTTTGGGCTTGTATCAGATTCCTGCTGAATTACTCAGGCCCCTTTCGACTGAAGAGGTGGTAAAAAAAAAGTCTGCAACATAGACCGGCAGCAGACAGAAATTAACTGACTGTAGTAATAGGAAGGCACTTAAGAAGTAAGCCTAATCCATGTCAAGAGAGAAGCTGTGTTTAAAGGTTGAAGAACATTGCTATGGGATCATGGCCAGTAAAAAAAAAGAGTAGAGAGGCCAACCAAGACCAAATAAGAAATACATTAGTAATAAAACCAGACAGAGAGAGCAACAAAAATAGGAGCAGATAAAGGATGGAACAAAGAGAAGACTGTGAACTGTAGTGGAGTTTCAGGATATTGCAGAGTGCAGTCACAGAGTAGCCTGTGTTTTATACTATTCCCCGGCAGTGTTCATTCATAGGTAGAGCAAGCACATTTGAACGTATAGGAGGGGAAACTTTGTCTGTGTGCATGTGTGGTGTGGATGAAGAACGTCATTGTTGATGCCATTCATTCTGTTACCTGTGACGGCTTGGATTCTGGAAATGCCAGTACGTCTAAGCAGTGTATGCATCTTGGGGCCTCCTCATTCACTGCCGTTTCAGTATATGACAGGGTTATTGAGGATCTTCTAAAACCTGCCACACAGATATAACAATCTGTATCTGTAGGAAAGTGCCCCTTTTTGACATGGTTGCCCCCACATAGTTGCCTGGTAAGTGCTGTTATTTTGTGCACAGGGTTCCTGCCAACCAGGTCCCCAGTGCCGGAGCTCTTTCCCAAAACTGTACAATTGTTCCTGAAATTGGCAAAACCTTTAGCACTCTCTATAAATCCCTAGTAAATGGTACTCTGGTACCTATGGCCTGAGGTACTAAAGAGGACGTCTAAGGGTTGCAGCAGGTTATGTGCCACCCTAAGGCATCCCCTACCAAGCACATGTGAGACTGCCATTGCAGGCTGTGTGTCTTTGTGCTGAGACAAAAGTGAAAATGTCCCTTACCACTTCATATGATATTTGTAAGTCACCCCTACGGCAGGCCTGACAGCCCTAAGACAGGGTGCTTAATATTATGTGTGAGGACATAACTGCATGAGCAGATATGCCCTTGTGCTGGTGAGCCCCATTAATGCGAGTGCTATTGACAAGAGAAGCCATCTTAAACCATGTACTGGACACTGGTGAAAATGAGTTCCCCAGCTACATTATGGCTTCACTGAAAATAGGGATGTTTGGTACCAAACATATTGTTTTAATAAACCCACACTGATGCCAGTGCTGGTTTTATCAAAACATGCACTCAGAGGGCACCATAGAGATCCCCCTGAAGGCCTACCAAGCCTCTGGTGTGCTTGCTGACTGGATTTTGCCAGCCTGCCCCCTGAAGCCCTACCAGCCTCTGGTGTGCTTGCTGGCTGGATTCTGGCAGCCTGCCTCCTTGACAAGTTTCTGACCTCCTAGGGTGAGAGCATCTTGCTGTCAGGAGGTCAGGAACACCCCTTCCCACATGATGACCTGCTGCTTAGCCTTCTTGGACTGGCGAGCTTCAAATGAGCTGTTGCCTTTGGAATGTGTTAATGTTAATGTTATTGATATTTCTAATGCGCGAACTGCTACCTGAGGGTGTTCTGGCGCTGCATGAAGTCCTACCTGGGTCCAAAGGCGAGAGAGGGTAGGTAAGCCAGAAATTGAGCCTAGCCAGCAAAGAGCCAAGTCTTCAAAGCCTTTCTAAAGGCCAGTAGGCTTGGCAGGGCTCTAAGATGCATCGGGAGTCCATGCCATGCCTTAGCAGCCCCGACCGTGAAGCTTCTTCCCTCCCAGTTGGCTTTTTGTTACAAAAGGTACCGCCACCAGTTTACCATCGGAAGAGCGTAAACATCTGGTTGGTTTGTACCATTGGAATTGCTTTTTGAGATGGTTGCGACCAGTTCTATAAAGTGCCTTGTGTACTGTACACAGAGCTCTAAACTGTACCCGTTTTCCCACTGGCAGCCAGTGGAGCCTTCTGATTTCTGCTGATAAGATAAGGAGGTATGTTTGGGAGTGTCAGTCAGCAATCTGGCTGCAGCGTTCTGCAGGAGTTGCAATTTATTCATTAGTCCTTCCTGGATGTTGACATATAAACTCTTGCAATAATCCATTCTGGACATTACTAGAGCTGTGATGATTAGCTGATGACTCTCTTTGGGCAGGACTGGCAGGGTTTTCTTACAGGCTTTTAGAATGTAGGAGGTGGGAGAGAATACAGCGTTCACCTGATCCTTGAGGTTAAGTTTGTTGTCTTTCCAGACTCCCAAGTTTTTAGCCTTTTTGACCGGCGTGGGAAGAGGACCTAGTGTATCTGGCCACCATTCCGGGTTCCAGAAGTTAGCATTGTTGCTGAATAAAACCACCTCCGTCTTACTGGAATTCAATTTGAGATAATTTTGAGCCATCCAGTTACCCACTGCTATCATGCAAGCATGAAATCTGGATGCTGTTCCTTGCAATTCTCATGGCCTTAGTGACACCACTAGTTAGGTGTCGTCTGCATATGATGTCAAATTAAAAACCGAATGATGCAATCAAGAGGGCAAGAAGTGATACATAGACATTAAAAAGTGGAGGGCTAAACGATGGCCCCTGGGGGACCCCACACGGGAGAGAGTAAGGTTTAGTGGCAAATTTCCCCAGGGTGACTGTCTGTCGTCTGTCTGACAGAAATGATTTCAGTAGTCTTCATGCCTGACCATGTACTCCAATCTCCCACAGCCGGTCCATCAGCAAAGCGTGATGGACCGTATCAAAGGCCGCAGAGAGATACAACATAATCATGGCTGCTTTTCCTCCCTGATCTATAATGGCTATGGTCTCTTCTGTCGATTTAAGCAGTGCAGTTTCTGTATTATGGCCACTACGAAAGCCATATTGTATACCAGAGCTTTTTCCATGAAGGAACTGAGTTGTTCATTCATAACCTTCTCTGCAATTTTTGCGGGAAGGGGGAGTCTGGAAATAGGTCTGTAATTGTTCACATTTTTAGGGTCCAGACTCGGCTTTTTGAGCAGGGGTAGTATCGATGCCTCCTTCCAAAGTTTGGGAAAACATCCTTCCACAAACATGGCATTAATAATGGAGGTCAGAGTGGCGACAACAGGCTCAGCTGCTTCTTTTAAAAATTAGACTGGGCATGGGTCAGAGGGCGAAACCGCTTTCACTGTCAACAGAGCATTAGAGATATCTATAGTGGTCATTTTAGCAAACTCAATTAATAGTGTTCCGGTATTAAATCCTGTCTCAGCCTCAGGAGGGAGTGTGCTTAAAGTATTAATCTTAGTATTAGTGAAGGATGAAAAGATGGCATCAGCTTTTTCAAAGAAAAAGTTTGCGATTTTGTCACACAGTTCCTGATTGGCCTGGATTGGTGGAGGGGCTGGATATGCTCAATCAATCAATCAATCATTACATTTGTAAAGCGCTGGGGGGGGCTGCTACTGATCAAAAAGCCAGGTCTTGAGAAGTCTTCTGAAGGCCAGCAGGTCCTGGGTATGTCGTAGGCTGGTATGGAGAGTGTTCCAGGTCTTGGCGGCGAGGTAGGAGAAGGATCTACCGCCGGCGGTGTTTTTTTCGGAAGCGTGGAACCGTGGCGAGGGCAAGGTTGGCAGAGCGGAGGCTGCAGGTGTGGGTGTGGAAGCTGAGTCGGTCGTTGAGGTATGCTGGTCCGGTGTTGTGTAGGGCTTTGTGTGCGTGGATGAGGAATTTGAAGGTGATCCTGTTGTTGACGGGGAGCGAATGCAGGCTTCTCAGGTGGGGAGTGATGTGACTCCATCGGGGACGTCGAGGATCAGTTGTGCCGAAGCGTTCTGGATGCGTTGCAGCCGTCTCAGGAGCTTGGTTGTTGTTCCTGCATAGAGGGCGTTCCCGTAGTCCAGCCTGCTGGTGACAAGGGCCTGGGTGACCGTTTTTCTCGTGTCGGAGGGGATCCATTTGAAGATCCTGCGGAGCATTCGGAGGGTGTTGAAGCAGGAAGCGGAGACGGCGTTGACCTGCTTGGTCATGGAGAGGCGGAGTCGAGGATGACCCCTGGTTGCATGAGTGGTCGGTGGGTTCTGGAGCTGTTCCTAGCGATGTTGGCCACCAGGAGTCATCCCAGGCTGAGGGGGTGGGGCCGAGGATGAGGACCTCCGTTTTGTTTGAATTCAGCTTCAGCCTGCTGTTCTTCATCCATTCGGCGACGGCCTTCATTCCTCTGTGGAGGTTGGCTTTGGCAGTGTGGGGGTCTTCGGTGAGGGATATGATCAGCTGGGTGTCGTCGGCGTAGGAGATGATGTTGAGGTTGTGTTGTCGTGCGACGTGGGCGAGTGGTGCCATGTAGATATTGAACAGCGTCGGGCTGAGGGATGATCCCTGCGGAACACCGCAGATGATCTTGGTGGTCTTGGAGCGGAAGGGTGGGAGGCGGACGCTCTGGGTTCTGCCGGAGAGGAAGGATGTGGCCCAGGCCAGGGCCTTTTCTTGGATTCCGGCGTCATGGAGGCGTGCTGTTAGGGTGCGGTGGCAGACCGTGTCGAAGGCTGCTGATAGGTCCAGCAGGATGAGGGCGGCCATTTCTCCTTTGGCCATAAGGATCCTGATGTCGTCGGTGGTGGCGATGAGGGCGGTCTCGGTGCTGCGGTTGCTGTGGAAACCGGACTGGGATGGGTCTAGGATGTTGTTGTCTTCGAGGCAGCGGGCCAGCTGTCTGATATGCTAAGGCAGATACTGTTTTAAGGTTCTTTTGTGGAGTTTTTGGCTTTTGTTCATATAGAACTCTTGTTTTGTGTCTTGTAGCATTGTTTTATACTTGGCTAGGCCTGCTTTATATTCGTATTTTTCTTTGTCCTTATATTCCCTTCTCCAGGCTCTCTCTATAGATGCTTACAGACTAATTTCTGGTCTCTAAGCTCTTGGGTATACTATGGAGAGGAAGGTTGTGCTCTGCTAGATCGATGGGCTTTCTTTGGGGCAAGTAAGTTTCTGGCTGATTCCAACCAGTTTGTATATTGTAGGATGGGGATGTTAGTACTTCTTGTAGTTCGTTCGCGGCTACCTTATTCCATGCCCTACTTGATATCAGTTTAGATGTTGGTTTCACAGCTTGTCGATTGGGTGTAGTTATTGTAAACAGCACTACCTTGTGGTCTGACCATGTCACAGGATGAAGACCCATAACAGATAGATGCTCATTATTGGAAAATATTCCATCTAAGGTATGTCCTGCTTTATGGGTTGAAATCTTGACTAATTGCTTTAAGTAAAGGCTACTCATAAAATCTATCAGGTTTTAGGTTTCTGGGTCAGATTGTGCTTCTAAGTGGAAATTAAATTCTCCCAAAATAGTGTATGAACTAGCACTGAGTTTGACCTTCTTCACAAAAGAGGAAGCCACCCCTCCTGTCCAGAGCCCACATGGCACCTGACAGGCCGGAAA